>NC_057804.1:648337450-648344491 GCF_018294505.1 Triticum aestivum
GGGGACAGGCAGGCCCCGCCGCCGCCAACACCACCCGGCCCGCGCCGGGGGCGCCCGTCGGCGACGGCAGGGAGCAAAGGCGCGACGAGGGCGGCCGAAGGGGAAGGAGGGCTCGCGCCGCCCCGGCCACCTCCCGGGGAGACGGCGCGGAGCGGATCCGAGGGAAGGGGGGAGGAGGAAGAGGAAGGGGGCGGGGCGGCCGGTGACCGGCGGCGGCGGCGGGGGTTAGGACGGCCGGCGGCGGCGGGGGGAGGGAGGGAGGAACCCTAGGTCGGGGGAGCGGAGCGGGCCGCGATTTGCACGATGCCTGATTTCCGCCCTACGCTTTTCGCAGCCCTTTCTAGCTCGGGGACTGGTCAAGCTTATGATCACAGGATATACTTCTTGTTTCTATCAGTTTGGATTATCGGTTACTTATGTACTACTAATGCTGCATATATTCAATTACATTTTCATCACCAAACCCCATAGCATGCTCTTGCAAGTCTGCAACCGCCATGTGGCCTGACTATTTGTTTATCTCTGCTATTGACTGATCACTGATTGCTTAATTAGTGGCCTGATGTATCTAACCTGAAAAATATTGCTGCCAGCAGTTGGAATCATCGTCTCTCTCTCGTGCGCCTGTCCTGATTATGATCTGAACAGTTTCGCGTCGCCTTCTGCGCTGTGAGATGCCAGAAAACAAACTCGAATTATGCGTGTGCTAACAAGTACGAGTCGGAAATCATACTTAGAAAAATTGCGAGACGTTTTATTGGCTCCGTTTTAGTTGGTGCATATTGAGTATATAGTATGTTCTGTCAGCAAGTAGTGGTTTGCTACTGATTCTATATGACCTATCATTTGGCCGTCTAAAATGAAATTATGCAGCAAGATTCCCGAGTTTCTTTAGCAGAAAATCGGCCATTTAGTCAGCATATGTATAGTTAAACGCGGCCTATGTATTTGGGAGACAATCGATGCTCTAGGTAGAGTGGTTTAATTTCTACAGTGTCTGACTGAAACTGAAGAACGGTCAAGATTTTTGACTATAGGTACTCCTACCCTGCGGCATTTGTTAATCTATCTAAGTAGGGGGCTTTCATATATTTATCAGTTTGGATTCAGTTCAGATCAGTGCACGGCAGGAGAGGAAGCACCCTATGCAGCTTGCCTGGTTGTCCGTGGCGTTAGGTTGGGAAGGCGCGTGAGAGGCCATTGTTTATCATTCACAAGCCATCGGATTAATTATATGGTTAACCCCTGTCACACAAACCTAATATTCCATGCGTGAAGCATTGTGCCTTCACGAGTCCAACCTCCCAGATCAAAAGTCCACGAGCCTATCCCATTGACTACTGATTACTACACAAGGATTGCTTGTTTGACCACTGATTAAAGGTGCATGGACCAAGGATAGCATGTACAGTAGTAGGAGTACATTCTTTGAGGCAAGTGAGTAGTGCACCGTCAAAGACCAAAGTACCCTTCTCCACTCGACCTCATATGCACCCTTGAGTAGTAAAATAAAAGTTAGTAAAAAAGGTCAAAAGAATCTGATTTTTTTAGACGAACTTTGACGAATTCTGAACATGCGTGCAAAATTTCATGAAGAAAAAACATTCCAAAAATGCTTAGTAAAAAAGAACAAAATTTACGCTCCAAAAAGTCTCTTTCTCAAGAGCATCAATTTTGTTTTTTACGGCAGAATTTTTGGTATGTTATTTCTTCATGAAATTTTGCATGCATGTTCAGAATTCGTCAAGTTTGTCTCCAAAAAATTTCAGATTTATTTTATTTTATTTACTATTTTTTTGATTTTATACTGTTTATGAGGGTGCAAATGAACTTGGGTGCAGAAACTTCATGTCCCGTCAAAATACTTTTTGTTTGTCTATCAATGTCTCAGACAAGATTATTTCTTGAAATAAACTTTCGTCCTGCTTTAATAGCAAGTCAAGTGCTGCACCAAAAATAAGACAGTTTGCTGGAGCAACAAGACAAACACTAGGTGGCCAGAAGCCCAAGAGAAATCATAAAAGAAAGAGGAAAAAAGACCAGCAGGTGGCCACAAGCCCAAGAGGGATCTCCGACCTGCGGCAGCAGTCATCACGCCCACCATGTTTTTTTTTTCTTTTTTTGACGAATAGTTCTTCTTTGTCTCTGTTGATCCCAAGTGACTGTGCAGCTGCAGGAGTGTAGAACTGTCTCTAGAGGGCCCACGCTGATTATGTCCGAAGTGTGATGCAGCACTACAACTGTAAGTGCAATTCTGCAATGTACATGAGACGCAGTTAGTTTCTGGAACTGCGGTATTTCCGTTCTTTGCAATGGAAAGGGGTTAAAGCCCGATTCAAAAAAAAGAGAGACGTAGTTAGTTTCTGGAACTGCGGTATTTTCGTTCTTTGCAATGGAAAGGGGTTAAAGCCCGGTTCAAAAAAAAATGAGACGCAGTTAGTGTGTTTTTAGGTTATACTGACAGTTAGTGATGAGAATGGAAGCAAGCGACAGAAAGAGTTTATCAAATTGAGTTTGTTTGTTTGTTTCGTTTCTTTTCTCCTTTAATTTTTTCATATTTTGGAAACATTCTAAATACATATACTCCATTCAATGTACAAAAGTGCTCGCGCAACTTAAGAAAACGTTTACAGCATAAAAAATATTCCTGAAATTTAAGAAATTTTCATGCATTTAAGAAACTAGTCATGAATTTTTAAAAATGTTCTCACATCTCGAAACTGCTCATGACATTATAAAATCTTTAACAATGTAAAATATATTTTTTGTACAATTAAAATTTAATAGGTTACAATTTAAAAATGTGCGCACATTTGAAAAATATGTTCCTGACACTAAAAAAATGCGAAAATAATATATAAAATATACATTTTATACATTTTTTTGTATAATTCAGAAACTGTTCATTGCGTATTTGAAAATATTTAAAATTTATTAGAAAAATGTTCAAATAATTATTCCAAAAACATTCATGATGTATTATAAAATGGTTCAAAGTAGATAAAAAATATTACATGCGGATAAATAATATGTATAATATGTATTAAAAATGTCGACATATAAAAAGGAGAAGGAAAAAAAATACATAATCCTAAAATGAAAACCGATGAAAACTATGTAGAAAAAACAGAAAAAGACGAAGAGAAAAAAAACATTTGGAACCTTCCCAAAACTGGTGGAAGATTCCATGAACCGGTGGAAAACCTTTGCAAAACTACTAGTACATGTAATAATTGGGCCTGCCCATCCTACCATTCGCCTAGTGCTAGTCGAAACTCGGTGTCACAATAGGCGAGATATAGCTCTCGCAGGTGCAATCCCTGGCGGTGGGTGCTCGTGGCGGCTGCGCGGCCCCCATTCGGATCGAGTTTGGTTCCCGCGTCGATTCAGCAGCAACGAACCTCGACGGCTAGATCCGGTGATTTGGGTCGATCGGTGGCAGCGTAGATGGATTGGAAGAGGTTGTGGGGCAGTCGAGGTGTGCGTTGCAGGCGGGTTTCCGAGGGAGGCTGCATGGTGACCAACGACTTAAATTGAGATGGGATGCATGATGCATTAATTTATGAGATAAGATTCACGGATACCTGGACTCATGGCGGTGTTGCACGAGACAAAGCGACTTCCAAGATCACATCTGAAGCCGCCGCCGTCAATCCAAATCCAGCTTGGTGGGCATATTCCTCACCAGATCCAATTGTGTGCGTGGGAGAGCGATGCGAACGAACAGGTATCACGGATTGAGCGGTGCGGGGCAGTGCTAGCTGAGCGCCCCTCACGGGAGTTTGGAGAAGAAAATGGGAACTGTAAGCGGTACAGAAGGGGGAAGAGCAACGGGCCAAGCACCAGACATGGTTATAAATGATTGCATTAAACATATGAATAATATAACGAGCACACATAATTGTTCTCCCTCCATGATAAGAACATGCTTAAAGTATAGAAAATAACATAGTACCTAAAAATAGATCGGCGAATTATTGATAACTTCGTCTTCAAGCTAGCTAGACCCATCTCTTCGATGCCAAAGGCATTTTGTCCCTGGCATCGTTGCATATGGAGTAGAAGCTCATAGTCTCGGGGGTCGCTGCCCACACGTGACCGTCAAAGATGAAAGTACCCTTCTCCACCCGACCTCATATGCACCCTCGTGAACAGTAAAATAAAAAAATTAGTAAAAAAGGTAAAAAAAAATCTGAATTTTTTTAGGAGAACTTTGACGAATTCTGAACATGCGTGCAAAATTTCATGAAGAAAAAACATTCCAAAAATGCTTAGTAAAAAGAAAAAAAATACGCTCCAAAAAGTTTCTTTCTCAAGAGCATCAATTTTGTTTTTTTACGGCAGAATTTTTGGAATGTTGTTTCTTCATGAAATTTTGCATGAGTAATCAGAATTCGTCAAGTTTGTCTCCAAAAAATTTCAGATTTATTTTATTTTATTTACTTTTTTCGATTTATACTGTTCATGAGGGTGCATATGAGCTCAGGTGCAGAAACCGCATGTCCCGTCAAAGAACTCTTTGTTTGTCAGTAGTAGTTCTATATTAGAGTAATCAGACAAGATTATCTTTCGAAATAGACTTTCGTCCTGCTTTAACAGCAAGTCAAGTGCTGCACCAAAAATAAAACAGTTTGCTGGGGCAACAACACAAACACTAGGTGGCCAGAAGCCCAAGAGAAATCATAAAAGAAAGATGGAAAGGACCAACAGGTGGCCACAAGCTCAAGAGGGATCTCCTGGGGAGAGCCAGCCGACCTGCGGCAGCAGTCATCACGCCCAAGCTGCGACAATTCGAGAGCTTCGCGAGCTAGCGAAGCAATTTGCCCCGACCGTGTTATGCATAGTAGAAACACAAATATCAAAAGCACGTGTCGAAAATCTTGCTGTTACCTTAGGTTTTAATAATTCTTATGCTGTTGGTAGTTCGGGTCGTAGTAGAGGAATTGGTGTGTTTTGGAATGATGGAATAAAGCTTGATATTTTTGGGTACTCTGAGTATCACGTTGATGCAACAGTCTCTATTCCAAATTGTGCAGATTGGAGACTAACATGTGTCTACGGTGAGGCACAAGTTGGAGAGAGATACAAGACTTGGGATTTGATCAAATCTTTGGCTGCTGCAAGCAACTTACCATGGCTTTGTTTTGGTGACTTTAATGAAGTACTGCATCAACATGAACACGTTGGCACTGGCCAACGTAGGTTCTCTCAAATCCAAGGTTTTCGTGAGGCAATGGATGTGTGTGCTCTTCAGGACTTGGGCTACCAGGGAGGAGGTTATTGTCGAGTTCGTCTGGACCGAGCTATGGCAAGCTCGGAATGGATGTCTCTATATCCCTATGCGAGTCTGCTCCATGAGACAGCAGCGGCCTCAGACCACTGCCCCATCAGATTGCTATTGGAGCCTGATGCTCTGGTGCAGGTGAAGCAAAAACTGTTCAAATATGAGATGTACTGGGAGAAACATGCAGATTTTGGCCCCTCTCTTGAGGGCATGTGGACCGGGGCGCTGGAAGGACACACGGTAACCCAGCTGAGTAAAAAACTGAACGAACTATCTGCATCCTTGCAACAGTGGAGTGGGGCAACCATAGGCAACGTTGGTAGAGAGATTAAAAAACTCAAAAAGGAGCTGGCTACTTTACAAAATGACCCCCATCGACTTTCACCTTCACATGCAGAGATAAAAATTACAGATCGTCTTGTGGAGCTGTACCACATGGAGGTAATTAAACAACGGCAACGCTAACGTATTGACTGGCTCTCTGAAGGCGAGCGGAACACTAAATTTTTTCAGAGGAGGGCTAGTATGCGGTGAAGGAAGAATAGCATAAAAACCCTGGAACGAGTTGACGGTTCTCTCACCCATGATCCGTCGGAGATGGCCTCTTTAACAAATGATTTTTACCAAAAGTTGTTCACGTCTGAGGGCACATCGGGCATGGACACGGTGCTAAATTGTGTTCCTGTGAAAGTAACTGCGGAAATGAACAGGGGGCTAACAGATCCTTATACAACGGAGGAGGTGAAACGGGCTCTCTTTCAGATGTACCCTACAAAGGCGCCAGGACCGGACGGATATCCTGAAGGAAACATGCCCTAGAGGCAATAATAAAGTTATTATTTATTTCCTTATTTCATGATAAATGTTTATTATTCATGCTAGAATTGTATTAACCGGAAACATGATACATGTGTGAATACATAGATAAACATATAGTCACTAGTATGCCTCTACTTGACTAGCTCATTAATCAAAGATGGTTATGTTTCCTAACCATAGACATGTGTTGTCATTTGATTAATGGGATCACATCATTAGGAGAATGATGTGATTGACATGACCCATTCCATTAGCCTAGCACTTGATCGTTTAGTATATTGCTATTGCTTTCTTCATGACTTATACATGTTCCTGTAACTATGAGATTATGCAACTCCCGTTTACCAGAGGAACACTTTGGGTACTACCAAACGTCACAACGTAACTGGGTGATTATAAAGGAGTACTACAGGTGTCTCCGAAGGTACATGTTGAGTTGGCGTATTTTGAGATTAGGTTTTGTCACTCCGATTGTCGTAGAGGTATCTCTGGGCCCTCTCGGTAATGCACATCACTATAAGCCTTGCAAGCAATGTGACCAATGAGTTGGTTACGAGATGATGCATTATGTAACGAGTAAAGAGACTTGCCGGTAACGAGATTGAACTAGGTATTGGATACCGACGATCAAATCTTGGGCAAGTAACATACCGATGACAAAGGGAACAACGTATGTTGTTATGCGGTTTGACCGATAAAGATCTTCGTAGAATATGTAGGAACCAATATGGGCATCCAGGTTCCGCTATTGGTTATTGACCGAGAATAGTTCTAGGTCATGTCTACATAGTTCTCGAACCCGTAGGGTCCGCACGCTTAACGTTACGATGACAGTTTTATTATGAGTTTATAAGTTTTGATGTACCGAAGTTTGTTCGGAGTCCCGGATGTGATCACAGACATGACGAGGAGTCTCGAAATGGTCGAGACATAAAGAT
>NC_057804.1:648418849-648444100 GCF_018294505.1 Triticum aestivum
CGGGTGACCATCATGTTGCAGTATCGCCCCGATTCCTTTGTCACATGCATCAGTCTCGATCACGAATGGTTTGGTGAAGTTGGCAGCGCCAGAATTGGTGTTTCGATCAGCTGTTGTTTGAGGAGCTGGAATGTTGTATCTGTGGCTGGTGTCCAAATGAACGGCGTCCCTTTCTTCAGGAGATTGAATAGTGGACGGGCTATGACTCCAAAGTTCCTGACGAATCTTTGATAGTACCTAGCGAGCCCCAAGAAGTTGCGAACTGCTTTGACATCAGTTGGAGTCGTCCAGTTGGATACCGCCTGTATCTTGGTTGGGTCCGTGGACACCCCCTGATCGCTAATGATGTGTCCCAGGTATGATAGGCTGTGCTGGCCAAACTCGCACTTGGACATCTTCATGTGCCATTGGTCTCGGCACAAAAGCTGCAGAACTTGTCGCAGGTGATTGATGTGGTCTCGCAGAGTCTTGCTGAACACGAGGATGTCATCGAAGAAGAGGAGTACACACTTGCAGTTGACTGGTTTCAGGGTGGTTGTCAGTGCTCCGTTGAACATGGCTGGTCCACCCGCTAACCCGAAGGAAACCACCAAGAACTCGTAGTGGCCGGAATGTGTCTGGAATGCGGTCTTGTACTCTTCCCCTTCTGCCAAGCGAATCTGGTGATAGCCCGAGCGTAGATCCAGTTTGGAGAACCAGGCTGCACCGTGCAGCTCGTCCAGCAACTCTTCGATGATCGGCATGGGGTACTTGGCGATGTAAGTGATGGCGTTGAGGTGTCTGTAGTCGATACAGAGCCTCCAAGTCCCATCCTTCTTCTTGACGAGGATAGCTGGAGAACAGAAGGGGCTGCTGCTTTTCTGGATAACGCCCTTGTGGAGAAGTTCTTCCACTTGAGCATCGATCTCCTTCTTGTGCTCTGGCTTGTGCCGGTAGGGTCGGATATTCACCGGCTGGGCCCCTGGTATGAGTGGAATCTTGTGATCGCAGTCGCGGCGAGGTGGCAACCCCTCTGGTTCCTTGAACACGTCCGAGAATTCCTCCAGGACAGCCTGAATCTCTGGGGAGGTGGTGTTGTTGCTGCCCTCGTTGGTCGTCGCGTAGATCAATGCCATATGCGTGATGGCATCCGTGTTGCAGAGTTGTTGAAGTTGGAGAGCGTTGATGACGGAGCAAGTTGAGGAAGTAGCCTCATGCCCTTGGAGACGAATTGCTCCCGCGGTCGACGGAATCTCGATGAGCTTCGCGCGCCAATCCACGGTCATGGGACTGTGCTCCTCGAGCCAGTCCATGCCCAAGATTGCGTCATACATCCCGAGCGCTGGCACCTTCATATTCGTCGTGAACTGGTGCCTCTGGGTGCACCATTGGCACTGTGGCACACTGGCAGAGCAGGCGAGCGCTCCCCCATCGGCCACGCGCACCTGGTACGCGCGCGGGAGTGGTTGGACTCCTTGGATGGCCGCTGCCAGGCGCTCGTTGATGAAGGATGTGGTGCTGCCGGAGTCCACTAGCATCAGCACCTCACGCCCTTGGATCCACGCGCGTAACTGGAATGCCTTGCTCGACACCCCCCCCCCCCGTCAGTGCTGGCTTGGAGATGGCCATGACTACTTCATCTTGATTGGTTTCCGGTTGCGGTGGTGTTGCTATTGCGTTGATGCCGAAGAGTTCCAGCAGTTCCTCGACGACGTGGAGCTGGACTGACGTCGTGCAGGTGTGGTCGGGTCCCCATCGCTCGCCGCACTTAAAGCACAGGCCACACGCTCTGCGGTAGTCGCGCAGAGCCTTGAGCTTGGATGTGTCGGCTCGTGCGGCGTTGGTGCCGCGGCGATCCGCGGCTGGTGCTGGTGGTGTCACGCGCGCCGGCGGAAGAGGCAGCGGAAGTGGCACGGTGAGCTTCGGCGCCGCGTCGGGGGCACGTATAGGTGGGAGGCGCTGCACATCTGCACGCGCATTGTCAGCCACCTCCTCCTGGAGCAGCGCCAAGGCACATGTCGTGTCCAGATCAGGTGGTCGTTGGACCATGACCACCGCTCGAATGTCCGCACGCAATCATTCCACAAAACGGGTGAGGAAATAAAATGGGTGAATAGAGTCCGAATAAGAACTTAAATGATTAATGATCAATTCAAAGCGTTCGATAAAATCAGCGATGGTGGATATGTGTTTAATGGTGTAAAACTGCCGAATGAGCAATTGGTGTCGATCGCGACCGAATCATGTAGTTAACAGGGCAGAAAAGGATTCCCAATCGAAGCTATTGAGCTTCTTTTGGACTGACTGTAACCAAATGGCCGCAGCCCCTGAGAAGTTGAGGGCGGCCATTGGAACCCAGAAAGTTTTATGAATGCCAAACATGGAAAAGTATTTCTCGCACATCGTTTTCCACATGTTCGGGTTCTCGCCCGTGAATTGTGGGAACGAAATGGAAGGATGGGCTTGTCCCAAACCCGCAAGCATCTGACTAGCATGCGCAAAAGGGGAAGGTAGGGTTTCGATCTGACCGTTGGCCGGGAGGGGCGGCGGCATCCGAAATGACACCGCCGGCCTCCCCCGATGTAGATTGAATT
The DNA here is from genome assembly GCF_018294505.1 of Triticum aestivum. NCBI lineage: Eukaryota > Viridiplantae > Streptophyta > Magnoliopsida > Poales > Poaceae > Triticum > Triticum aestivum. The sequence continues at coordinate 648,421,423 of NC_057804.1, forward strand.
CGCCGTGGTCCTTAGACCCTTGAGGGGCGTCCTCATCGCCTCCCGCCAGGCCCAATTTGTCGGAGGGCAACACGGGCGGTGGCGCCGTAGTGTGAAGAGGTGGCGTGCTCCCGTTGATGTCGGTGGTGGGAGGTAAGCGCGCCTGTTGGAGGGCGGTGACCGCGTCGCCCAGATCAGAGACGCGGCGCTCCAGATCCGGCCGCCACGCGACGAGGTCGTCGAGGCGGGCAGTGACCACGGTGAGAGCCGTGGTGTTGGCCTCCATCGTTGTTGTGAGCTTGTTGAGGTAGGCCTTCGCGGACGGATCCATGGCTTCAACGAGAAAACGACCGTGGCGGATCCCTCGAGTTTCGATGAGGTGAGCCAGATCGGGCGGAAGAGTGGAGGTGTTCTGGTGACTGATACCAGATGTTAGGAGCAAGCGAGGGTGGCGATCGATAGGATAATTCTCACTGGCAATATGGTCTAGTATAGGCTTCGATTACAAGAATGAGTCGAGCTAAGACTAACTAGGGTTCATGCCGCGGCCGGGTTCCTGATCCACTGGATGAGGGGAGAGGCGAGGCAGTTGTAGCTTAAGTAATGGGAGTGCTTGGACCGGGCCGGTTGTGCCACTCTGGGCCGCAGTAGCGCGGGTTGCAGCGACGGGTGCGGCTGGGCCGAGTCCGTGCCTCGTTGGCAGGTGGGGCCGGGCCGTCAGGGGAGTTAACATCTTCTTCACGGGGAAAAGTGAGGACGCGGTGGAGAGGTTCAGGGCTGGTCACGCCGGTGGTCAGGTTTCTCTGCACCGCTCCTGCGTTGATGCTGGGCAATTTTGACTGAAATCAGCGCTTCTTGTTTGGCTGGAATCTGTTAAGCATAACAGTTTGTGTACACCTCCAGTAGATTGACATAGTCAGAAGGTTGGTTCGGTAACTGATGTACTACAGCGTCTCAGATACACGATTGTTTGCCTGCACGTTGTACCTTTGTTCTCTGAATCAGTGTAATCAAGTGTTCGTTTGCATCCAGTTTTGTGTTTGATGCCAAAGTTCAATACATTGCACATAATCACAAGCATACCAGTGGTGAGATGAACAATTTCATTCAATTCCATCTTTCAAAACCGAACACTAAAATCTAACCATTCCACTCCTCTAAATTTTCCCTACCAAAAACAAGGATGAAACCGACCCATTCTAAAAAGAACAGAACCATGACATTTCATTTCACTTTGTTCCCTAACCAAACACATTCTTAACCCCGTCGGCCTCGCCGCACGGTCACACAATAGTCACAAATCGATCCCCCAAATCCAGGCAAGAAACCCTAGTTGCAACATATGGCGAACGCGAACCAAGGTTCAGTCCGCCCGTCCTACCAATTGTTCCGTACCAAGACCGCCGCAGGAATGGCAGAACGACGTCGAGCGTTTCTACAAGGGCCGCAATCACAATGTAAGCGGATATTAGGAAAAAATGCTGATTTGTTTCCACACCTCATTTTCTTAGCTGATTCTTTCCAACCAATGCCAACATTGAGGGGGAGATGTGAAGCAGGGGCAGACAACTCCACTGACGCACAAACTATGGCAGAATGGAACTGGACTATGTGCAAGGATGCAGCCACTGATTAAGTAAAGTCGTCGGTGGGGAGCCCTCCCAAGCAGTTTGAAAATCAAACGGGATGCGCTCACGGAGTACAACAGGATTATGTTGCCACCTGTCATCATGTAGTCACACTGAATTACTGTTATCACAGCCAACCTGTACAGGGAACCACTTGCCAAGCTTTTTCAAAAATGGGCTCAGGAAAATCAACTGAAGCTTGCCCTGAAAATCCATTTTTCAAATCACCTTACAACTAGAAGGTTTAGTAATATTGATGAACATCTGCACCTGAAAATCCATTTTGTTCAAATCACCTTGCAACTAGAAGGTTCAGTAATATCGAGGAACACACGTAGCCACCATCAGATGGTACTAATTGTCTCAAATAACACAAGATGATATATTTTGTTGAACAAACTGAAGCTAATCTCTGATGATTTCCCCACACAGTCCCCTCAAGGCCCTTTTGCTGAAAGGCGCATTGCTCGTTGAACCGAAGAAACTGTGGTGCGATGGCCTGTGCTCGCTTATGTGCCAGGCGTTGTCGTTCGACCGCAGGAACCGTATCATTGCAGGGCACTCGCAGCGACAAGACTGTGTGTTACTCCTTTTTGGCTTGCCCTGAAAATGATTGCAGCAAATAACAAGGACCATTATTTTCTTTGCACATCCACGAGTGTGCTACAGGAGTGTGCTACTAGCCGCGCTTGTCAATTTTGGCAATAAAAGGTAGGATTTTATAAAACATATGGAATAGTAGAAATTTATATAAAAAATGTATGGAAGCAAGTGAGGTGAAAGTAAAAAATTTTGTGAAGCGAAATATCCTTTTTGTTTGCAAAGGAAAATGTGAATATTTGTTAGGGTGGGAAAACCCCCCAACCAGTTTTTGTAATCATGTCTGTACGAATGGCTTGAGAAGAAACATACTTTCATTATAAAGTTTTAACAATGAGCATATAGAACATCACCTAGAATCATTGGTACAATAATTTTAGCAAACATCTGTCCTAAAAAGGCACGTGCTACAACATAGAATTAATGGGTAGCTTGAATGTAAAACATAGCCAAGATATTTATAAGCAAGCCAGAAGAAGCTGCGATTTTGCTAACTACTGGACTAAAGAGTGTTTTTTAACAGAAAACAGTGTTTTTAACTCTGCTCTAACAGTAGACATGTTGTGCTCTTGTGCCCTGGTTCACAACATATACTGCAGAAACTTACTTTTTTTGCTCTTTGCACCGTGATCATCATATGGAGGCTTGTCTCTGCTGCTGTTAGTCAACCGGCCTTCCGTTTGCGTTCCGGAGCTACTAAACCAATGAAAATTCCAACTGCGCTACCTTCAGCATCACTCCCGTATACTTTTGCGGTTCAGGAACACACTCAATTCTGTACCTTTTGGCTTGTTGAACTCAATCCTGCTCTAAACCCAGACCGTCATGCTCAGAAGCTAAAGGGGTCAGTTTATCCATTGTCGATCTAAGAAACTCCAGTATTGTCTTGTTTCATACATGATCTCGCCAAATTTATCAAACATCGCCCTAGTGTAGATTTTGCTAGCATGGAACTCTAGTGGTGTATTTATAGAGCAGCCACAGACTATCTCCTGCATGCATTTTGTTCTTTCCATTCCACATTAAGCCTGCTCTTGCCATACCTTATTCCAAATCCAATCTCCTAGGAGTAGAGATTGTAGTAATCATATGCTTCTCCAAGTGAATCAAAGTTGCTACCTATTGCTGGAACTACGACTGTGCCAGTCTTTTTCTCTGCATATCTTCTCAATGTTTTTTCTAGGGCACTGATTCTGCCAGCACACGGTGGACGTTCAACAGGTGCATGCCTGACACGTACTCTGCATTATCCAGGAACATGTAAATTCAGAAATGGCGTATAATCACAAAATACAAGGTATCAACACTTAAACTACACTCCTTTTTTTAGGGGGAAATCGGCACTTCTCATTATAGTTTAGAGGAATAAAACTATACAGACCACTCAAAAAATTGTCATATGTTCGAAATAGAAACACACATCCACAATTGTATACCTCTTGGTCCAGCCAGGTGCTTGAGGATCTTCTTTGCCTGTCGAATGTTCCGAGTTCGGCAGTGACAGGGCCACCCCATTGGAAGTGTTGTTGACATCTACTTGTAATGTCACCGCTGCATCGCCCACATCACCAATGCTGGATTCAGCTGCCGTGCATACCAAAGTTCGACTTGCTTCACTGTCCAGCAAGGATTTACTGGCGGTGAGGTCCAGCAGGCGAAACCTATGTTACACAACACAGTCGACAGATAAGGTGATATTCTAGATGCAGTGACAGATACTGGTAACCAAAATTTGGGAATGCATTATTCAGAAACATGTATATCACAGACAGTTTTCACTAGCATATAGTCAGAGTCCCATACTGGACAAGGTATCATCATTTTAACTACAAATCACTCCAATCTTGTCTGGGATAATCAGCAGAGTCCACTATAATTCAGAGCACTAAAATCACAGACCATTCAAAATTAATATATGTTCCAAGTAGCAATACACCCCCGCATATGTATACCTGTTGGTGCAGCCAGGGGCTTGTGCATCATCTTTGCCTTCTGAATGCTCTGAATTCGACAGGGGAGTCCCTTTGGAACCGCTGTCAAATTCTGCAATAGTTGTGTGGGGAAATCTATGTAAAACATGCCAGTCCACTGATAAGATGACATTCTAACTGCAGGGACTAACACTGGGAACAAAAACGAGAGGAACAAAAACATATACCTGTCAACTGGATCTGATGGGAAATCGAATCCGTCGCCTCCCGCCTCCGCCATCGCCATAGCTCTGAGCTTCTCGCCTCGTGCGGCGCTCGGAAGGATAGTTTTCTTTTATTTTTCTGTGTCGGCTGCGAGGATGGACCTACACCAAAACCTACACTTATTATCGGTTTGATTTTTTTTCATGGTACACTTATTATCGGTTTGAAAAGCCCCGTTAGAGTGACGGGCCCGTTTCGACGTCCGCCATACAATGTACCGATACGAGAGTCATGTACCATCGGGACAGGAACACGGTGTCATGCTAATCCAGCGTTACTTTTTTTTTTGCATGGTAATACGTGTCTCATTCATATCATAAAGAACAAAGTACAAGTCACGTAAGAACCGACATGACAAAACTGAAAAGATAGTAGAACATCTCCGAGCTTGACACTAACGCCCGTCACCTGCCTCCGGCACCACCACAGCAGCCACCGAAGAAAAGAATGGCTGATCACCTCCTCACCCGAGCTCGACGCAGCTCCATCGCTGATATGCAGCTTTGCGAACCTCCAAGGTGGCTCACCAAAAGTGAAGCCATTGCCGCTGAAGGAATCAGACCGGGGCAACACCCCGGACACGCCATCGAACTCCACATCTGGCACCCCACCACGACTAAGACGCCGAAGGAGGAAACCATACCTGCCATCCACGAACCACGAACCCAGCATAATTTCCGTCTTCCAGATGTCGTCCATGCAGACCACAGTCTGCATCCGCTCCTGGACTACCTCCCAAGCTCCACGCCGACGCTGGAGCAAACGTCGTCGCAACGACGGAGCCCGAGGACACAGGTCCACCACGAGGATACCGCCGTCGCCACGCCATCCTTGCTTGAACAGACTGATTTTCAGATCCATCCCCAACCATAGGACCGATGGCCTCGTCAGGAAAGGATCCAAAGAATATTTATTCAGCGTCGTCATCGTCGCCGCTAAAGCAAAGGCGATGAACAACCTAGAAACCTAGACTACGAATGAGTAAAACAATCCACACGCGTAGATCCGGCGACCTCCCTCACCACCGATGACCGAGGGCGCCGGCGGAGGGGAGCCGCCGGAGAACGGCGTTGGAAGATCGGCCTCTGACGGCGGCTAGGGTTGCAGCCGCCAGGTAATCCAGCGTTACTTTGCACGGCTCCGTCACCGCCGACCGCTGGTGCACTGGCCGCATCTGACGGGTCTCTATACGATCGCATTCAATATGGTTTGGAACGCGTCAATGTCTGATTGGCATACGTACGAGGAGCAGGCGAGCCCGTCCGTACCATCGCCACTCTCAATAGTTTATTACAGAGATACATGAGCGTAACTGGAAATATAGGCCATGCAGGCAGAATCGGACACGATTGAACTGGAAATACATGATCCCAAGTTCTTCTTTGTCTCTGTTGATCCCAAGTGACTGTGCAGCTGCACTGCAGGAGTGTAGAACTGTCTCTACAGGGCCCACGCTGCTTATGTCCCAAGTGTGATACAGCACTACAACTGTAAGTGCAATTCTGCAATGTACATGTGACACAGTTAGTGTGTTTTTAGGTTATACTGACAGTTAGTGATGAGAATGGAAGCAAGCGACAGAAAGAGTTTGTGAAATTGAGTTTGTTTGTTTCTTTCGTTTTTGATTTGTTTTTTCTCTTTTAATTTTTGTTTATATTTTGAAACATTCTAAATACATATACTCCATTCAATGTACAAAAGTGCTCGCGCAACTTAAGAAAATGTTTATAGCAAAAAAAAATTCCTGAAATTTAAGAAATGTTCATGCATTTAAAAAAATAGTCATGAAAATTTTAAAATGTTCTCACATTTCAAAACTGTCCATGACATTATAAAATGTTTAACAATGCAAAATATTTTTTTTTGTACAATAAAAAATTAATAGGTTACAATTTAAAACTGTGCGCACATTTGAAAAATATCTTCCCGGCACTGCGAAAATAATATATAATTTATACATTTTTTGTACAATTCAGAAAATGTTCATTGCGTATTTGAAAATGTTTAATATTTATTAGAAAAATTTTCAAACAATTATTCCAAAAAACATTCATCATGTATTATAAAATTGTTCAAAGTAGATAAACAATATTACGTGCGGATATGAAATATGTATAATGTGTATTAAAAATGTCGACATATAAAAAGGAAAAGAAAATGTATAATGCGTATAATGTCACAATAGGCGAGATATAGCTCTCGCAGGTGCAATCCCGGGCGGTGGGTGCTCGTGGCTGCTGCGCGGCCCCCATTCAGACCGAGCTGGGTTCCCGCGTCGATTCAGCGGCAGCGAACCTCGACGGCTAGATCCGGCGATTTGGGCCGACCGGTGGCGTTGTGGGGCAGTCGAGGTGTGCGTTGCAGGCGGGTTTCCGAGGGAGGCTGCATGGTGACCAACGACTTAAATTGAGATGGGATGCATGATGCATTAATTTATGAGATAAGATTCACGGATACCTGGACTCATGGCGGTGTTGCACGAGACAAAGCGACTTCCAAGATCACATCTGAAGCCGCCGCCGTCAATCCAAATCCAGCTTGGTGGGCATATTCCTCACCAGATCCAATTGTGTGCGTGGGAGAGCGATGCGAACGAACAGGTATCACGGATTGAGCGGTGCGGGGCAGTGCTAGCTGAGCGCTCCTCACGGGAGTTTGGAGAAGAAAATGGGAACTGTGGGATGGAGAGATAATGGAGGAGGGAAGAGGCTAGTGAGCGGTACAGAAGGGGCACAGACCGAAGTTCTGTAGCATATGCACTATTTGCGATATTGTAGCATGGGTACTGTTTTGTGTTATGTTCATGGTACTGTTTGAGGTGTTGTCCCGTGGTACTGTTCCTTCAGATCTGGGTTGTTCGTTCTCAATCCAACGGCCGAAAGATGAGGAAAGGTAGAGGTACTATAGCTCTCTGCCTTGGCCATGGCAAGTTAGAGAATCCACAGCCATACAGAAGGGGGAAGAGCAACGGGCCAAACACCAGACATGGTTATAAATGATTACATTAAATATGTGAATAATATAACGAGCACACATAATTGTTCTCCCTCCATGATAAGAACATGCTTAAAGTATAGAAAATAACATAGTACATAAAAATAGATCGACAAATTGATAACTTCCTCTTCAAGCTAGCTAGACCCATATCTTCGATGCCAAAGGCATTTTGTCCCTGGCATCGTCGCAGACGGAGTAGAAGCTCATAGTCTCAGGGGTCGCTGCCCACACGTGACTGTTGACCCTCTGTGTAGAGTTTGTCTTGAAGAACTGCACGAAGATGGCACCGTCCTTCGTAGGCTTGATGGGATAGTGCCGTTCGTCCATAAACTCAATCCGCAAGAAATCGCAAACCGCCTTCTCGTAGTTTAGCGGCTGGAAGTTCTTTGTCTCGGCCCGAATCCACGAGGAGTTGGGGACGAAGTCATGCACCACATGAACGACATTGTTGTTGGTTCCAATGTCACATAGGAAGAAAAATAATGTGACAAAGCAATTAAAGAGGAGAAGAGCATTATAGTGACCGCAAGAAGAACCAATGCCAAGTACGTGAACCTATGCAAAAGGACTACCAACCAATACAAGGAGGACTTTAGTCACTAAACAATTAAATAATGGTGGCTTAGCTACAAAAGCTAAGCACCGATGCATTAAGGACATTAGTTGCTAAGCATTTTAATGCACTTAGCACCTCACTTTAGCACCAAATGCATTGGAGGAGGTCTGAGTATTGTCTCACCTTCATCGATTGCTAGGATGGGCTGGCCCAGTAACGTGGTTTGAGGGAATCTTCTATGTACAATTGCCATCGGTTTTGGGAAAGTTTCGACCGGTCTTTTCATTCTCTTTTTCCCTATACTTTCGACTAGTCCTTTCTGGTTTTAGTTCCCCTTTTTCTTTTGGTACTTTTTCTATTTTCAAATACTTGACAACTTTTCTAAATACATTTCGAACATTTTTGAGTACATGTGGAACATACATTTTTATACATGTTAACAATTTTTGAATACATGTTAAGTATTTATTCATATACATGGTGTAACATTTGTCAAATGCACATTAATATACAGGTTGAACATTTTTCAGATACAAGTTAATCATTTTACAAATGCACAATGAACATTTTCTTGAATAGTCGTTGAACATTTTTAAGTTCATAGTGAAAAGTTTCTAAAAACATATTGATTTTTTCATTAATTATGAACAATTTTTTTACTGTGCAAACAATTCTGAAGTGTGTATGAACAGTTTTTAAATGGCACAATTTTTTACATGACATGAAAATATTTTTAGAAGTATGCGTATTTTTATTTACATTGTACTAGATTTGTTTATATAAATGGCACAAAACATATTTTAAAACACATGAATTTTTTTAAATGCCTTGAACATTTTTTTGAATGGTACAAATATTTGTTTGTAAACTATTTTTACATTTTTACGAATTAATTTTAATTGTATTCAAATTTTGTTTAAATGAGTGAACATTGTGTTGAATGTTACACAAATATTTATAAAACTGTGCGAACAAAATTGTAAACCGCATGGACATTTTTTAACATTTAAGTAAAATAATTTTTATTTCAGTAATTAAAATAGAAGTAAGAAATAAATGAGTACAGCAAAGGAACAAATGGAACGAGACGTAGCCATTCCCTTCTCAACCATCGAAACTGGTGATGGACGTGCCACACACACATGTGTTGGTCCATGTCCAGCTTCGTCAGCCACTGAACGAAAACTTGCAATATGGTGTATTCCTGTATGGTGGGCCAGCCCAATATGGTGTATTCCTGTAGTTTTCTTGAGCGGTTTTGGTAAGGTTCTAAGGAACAGTTTGAACTGGTTTCAGAAGCTTTTGTGTGTTTTTTTCTCATTTGTTTTCCGTGTGTTTTCTGTATCGGTTTTCATCAAGTTTCTCCGTGTTTTTCATCCATTCATTTGCTTTTTTGTTTTCTATATTTTTACAATACATATCTTTTTTAATACAAGTTGAACATCATTCGTATACATACTGAATATTTATTAGACACATGCTCAACTTCTTTTTATCGGAATTATGTTATACATTTGGCAAATGCACATTTAATTTTATATATACAGGATGCACATTTTTCAGATACACGTTAGCCATTTTTCCGAATACTTATTGATGATTTTAAAATTATATGATGAACATTTTTTTAGAAACATGTGAAAGAATTGTTTTTGTGTTATGAACATTTTGTAAATGAGATGAACATTTTTGTTGAACGCTATGAAATGTATTCTTCAATTATTACATTTACATTGTCTCAATTTTTTTCAAATGTTATGGGCATATTTTTGAAATATATGAACATTTTTAAAAGTTAATAACTATTTTTTTATTCAATGAAATGAACATATTTTAAAAATTATGCAGACAAATGTTTTACATAAGATGAACATTTTTTTAATGTGCGGTGAACTTTTTCTGATTTTTTTACCAAAGTAATATATATATATGTATGTATGTGTGTGTGTGTGTGTGTGTGTGTGTGTGTATTTGTAATAATTTGAAATATTAAAAAAATGGAAAATAAAAATAAAAAATGAACAGAAAAAATGAACAAGAAAGAAATGAAAGAACGTAATATTTTAATGGGTTGGCCCAGTACAGAGGCGAGGCGTTCTTTGGTCTCACCGCAGGCGAGACTTAGACGTGCCAAAAAAAGGCCAAGTACGGAAACGAAGGGGGCCAACTTTTTCCCTCACGCTAGGGTTATGTTTTTCTCAGAGGCGTCTCACCGCCATTGAGTTTTGGCCGTCCCTACCGTCAATCGCGCCAGCATACGCCTTTGGTTCTTCGCGGCAATCCTCCTGGAGTTCGCCCGAGGCCTTGGTGTGGCTGTTGGGTACGACGGACTTAGGGTTTACCCGAAACACCCGATCGAGTTGCTTCTCAGGTAAGGAATCGACATGGCTTCAACGGAGGCACTGAGATCGGAGATCAGCGATGTCCAGAGGTTGACGATGGAGTTGGACTGAAAGAGGATGACCTGGATGACGTCATGTTCGATGAGAAGGAAGCTCCCCTGATGGAGGCCCGCTAGATTGTTGTGGCTAGGGTTCACATCGAAAAGACCTATAGCCAAACCTGGTTCAATATAGGAATATGAGATCAACCTGGGATCTCGCACAAGTAGTTAAATTCAGGCCACTGGAAGATGATGTCTACTATGCAATCTTCTTCTTGTAGATGTTGTTGGGCCTCCAAGTGCAGAGGTTTGTAGGACAGTAGTAAATTCCCTCAAGTGGATGGCCTAAGGTTTATCAATCCATGAGAGCCGTAGGATGAAGATGGTCTCTCTCAAACAACCCCGCAATCAAATAACAAAGAGTCTCTTGTGTCCCCAACACACCTAATACAATGGTCAATTGTATATGTGCACTAGTTCGGCGAAGAGATGGTGATACGAGTGCAATATGGATGGTAGATATAGGTTTTGTAATATGAAATTATAAAAACAACAAGGTAACAAGTAATAAAAGTGAGCGAAAACGGTATTGCAATGCTGCGAAACAAGGCATAGGGTTCATACTTTCACTAGGGCAAGTTCTCTCAACAATGATAACATAATTAGATCATATAACAATCCCTCAACATGCAACAAAGAGTCACTCCAAAGTCACTAATAGCGGAGGACAAACGAAGACATTATTTTAGGGTATGAAACCACCTCAAAGTTATTCTTTCTGATCAACCCGTTGGGCTATTCCTAGAAGTGTCACAAACAACCCTAGAGTTCGTAGTAAAATAACACCTTAAGACACACATCAACCAAAACCCTAATGTCACCTAGATACTCCATTGTCACCTCAAGTATCCGTGGGTATGATTATACGATATGCATCACACAATCTCAGATTCATCTATTCGAACTAACACAAAGTACTTCATAGAGTGCCCCAAAGTTTCTACCGGAGAGTCAAGACGAAAACGTGTGCCAACCCCTATGCATAGATTCCCAAGGTCACGGAACCCGCAAGTTGATCACGAAAACATACATCAAGTGAATCAATGGAATACCCCATTGTCACCACGAGTATCCCACGCAAGACATACATCAAGTGTTCTCAAATTCTTAAAGACTCAATCCGATAAGATAACTTCAAAGGAAAAACTCAATCCATTACAAGAGAGTAGAGGGGGAGAAACATCATAAGACCCAACTATAGTAGCAAAGCTCGCGGTACATCAAGATCATGCCAAATCTAGACACGAGAGAGAGAGATCAAACACATAGCTACTGGTACATACCCTCATCCCCGAGGGTGAACTACTCCCTCCTCATCATGGAGAGCGCCGGGATGATGAAGATGGCCACTGGTGATGGTCCTTCCACCGGCAGGGTACTGGAACAGGGTCTAGATTGGTTTTTGATGACTACAGAGGCTTGCGGCGGCGAAACTCCCGATCTAGGTTATGTTCTGGAGGCTTGGGGATTTATAGGAGAGGTTGGCGTCGAGAACAAGTCAGGGGGCCCCATGAAGAGTCCACGAGGCACAGGGGCGCACCCCAGGGGGGTAGGGGCGCCCTCCACCCTTATGGGCCCCACGGGACTCCCCTCCGGTAACTCTTCGTTCCAGTATTTTTTATATTTTCCAGAAAAAATCTCCGTTGATTTTCAGCGCATTCCGAGAACTTTTATTTCTGCACAAAAACAACACCACGGTAGTTCTACTGAAAATAGCGTCAGTTCGGGTTAGTTCTAATCAAATCATACCAAAATCATGTAAAAATATTGTAAACATGGCATGAATACATCAAAATTTATAGATATGTTGGAGACGTATCAGCATCCCCAAGCTTAACTCCTGCTCGTCCTCGAATAGGTAAATGATAAAAACAGAATTTTTGATGTGGAATGCTATCTAACATATTTATCAGTGTAATATTCTTTATTGTGGCAAGAATATTCAGATCCATAGGATTCAAAACAAAAGTTTAATATTAACATGAAAACAATAATACTTCAAGCATACTAAAAAAGCAATCATGTCTTCTCAAAATAACATGGCCAAAGAAAGCTATCCCTACAAAATCATATAGTCTGGTTGTGCTCTATCTTCATCACACAAAGTATTTAATAATGCACAACCCCGGTTTCAGCCAAGCAATTGTTTCATACTTTAGTATTTTTAAACTTTTTCAACTTTCACGCAATACATGAGCGTGAGCCATGGACATAGCACTATGGTGGAATAGAATATGGTGGTTGTGGAGAAGACAAAAAGGAGAAGATAGTCTCACATCAACTAGGCGTATCAATGGTCTATGGGGATGCCCATCAATAGATATCAATGTGAGTGAGTAGGGATTGCCATGCAACGGATGCACTAGAGCTATAAGTGTATGAAAGCTCAAAAAGAAACTAAGTGGGTGTGCATCCAACTTGCTTGCTCACGAAGACCTAGGGCAATTTGAGGAAGCCCATCATTGGAATATACAAGCCAAGTTCTATAATGAAAAATTCCCACTAGTATATGAAAGTGACAACATAGGAGACTCTATCATGAAGATCATGGTGCTACTTTGAAGCACAAGTGTGGTAAAAGGTTAGTAGCATTGCCCATTCTCTCTTTTTCTCTCATTTTTTGTTTTTTGTTTCTTTTGGGCCTTCTCTCTTTTTTTTGACTTTTTTTTTCTTTTTTTTTCATCTGGAGTCTCCACCCAACTTGTGGGGGAATCATAGTCTCCATCATCCTTTCCTCACTGGGACAATCCTCTAATAATGAATATCATCACACTTTTATTTACTTACAACTAAAGAATTACAACTCGACACTTAGAACAAAATAGGACTCTATATGAATGCATCCGGCAGTGTACCGGGATGTGCAATGAATCAAGAGTGACATGTATGAAAGAATTATGAAAGGTGGTTTTGCCACAAATACGATGTCAACTACATGATCATGCAAAGCAATATGACAATGATGGAGCGTGTCATAATAAACGGAATGGTGGAAAGTTGCATGGCAATATATCTCAGAATGGCTATGCAAATGCCATAATAGGTAGGTATGGTGGCTGTTTTGAGGAAGGTATATGGTGGGTGTATGATACCAACGAAAGTTGCACGGCAGAAGAGAGGCTAGCAATGGTGGAAGGGTGAGAGTGTGTATAATCCATGGACTCAACATTAGTCATAAAGAACTCACATACTTATTGCAAAAATCTATTAGTTATCGAAACGAAGTACTACGCACATGCTCCTAGCGGGATAGATTGGTAGAAAAAGACCATCGCTCGTCCCCGACCGCCACTCATAAGGAAGACAATCAAAAAATAAATCATGCTCCGACTTCATCACATAACGGTTCACCATACGTGCATGCTACAGGAATCACAAACTTTAACACAAGTATCTCTCAAATTCACAACTACTCCACTAGCATGACTCCAATATCACCATCTTCATATCTCAAAACAATCATAAAGAATCAAACTTCTCATAGTATTCAATGCACTTTATACGAAAGTTTTTATTATATCCCTCTTGGATGCCTATCATATTAGGACTAAATTCATAACCAAAGCAAATTACCATGTTGTTTAAGACTCTCAAAATAATATAAGTGAAGCATGAGAGTTCATCTATTTCTTCAAAATAAAACCACCATCGTGCTCTAAAAGATATAAGTGAAGCACTAGAGCAAACGACAAACTACTCCGAAAGATATAAGTGAAGATCAATGAGTAGTCGAATAATTATGTCACTATGTGAAGACTCTCTAACATTTAATAATTTAATATCTTGGGATATTATTCAAACAGCAAGCAAAACAAAATAAAACAAAATGACGCTCCAAGCAAAACACATATCACGTGGTGAATAAAAATATAGCTCCAAGTAAAGTTACCGATGAACGAAGACGAAAGAGGGGATGCCTTCCAGGGCATCCCCAAGATTAGGATCGTTTTTGTCCTTGAATATTACATTGGGGTGCCTTGGGCATCCCCAAGCTTATGCTCTTGCCACTCCTTATTCCATAGTCCGTCGAATCATTACCCAAAACTTGGAAACTTCACAACACAAAACTCAACAGAAAACTTGTAAGCTCCGTTAGTATAAGAAAATAAAATCACCACTTTGGTAATGTTGTTAACTCATTATAAATTCATATTTGTGTAATATCTACTGTATTCCAACTTCTCTATGATCCATACCCTACGATACTACTCATAGATTCATCAAAATAAGAAAACAACACATAGAAAACAGAATCTGTCAAAAACAGAACAGTCTGTAGTAATCTGTAACTCTCGAATAGTTATGTAACTCCACAAATTCTGAAATAAATTGGTGGACCTGAGTAATTTGTCTATTAATCTTCTTCAAAAAGAATCAACTTAAAATCACTCTTCTGTTAAAAACTAAAATTATTCTTGTGAGTGCAAAGTTTCTTTTTTCACAGCAAGATCGCATTAACTTTCACCCAAGTCTTCCCAAAGGTTCTACTTGTCACTTTATTGAAACAAAAGCTATAAAACATGATTACTACAGTAGCTTAATCATGTGGACACACAAAAACAGTAGGGGTAAATATTGGGTTGTCTCCCAACAAGCGCTTTTCTTTAATGCCTTTTAGCTAGGCATGATGATTTCAATGATGCTCACATAAAAGATAAGAATCGAAACATAATGGGAGCATCATGAAGCATATTACTAACACATTTAAGTCTAACCCACTTCCTATGCCTAGGGATTTTGCGAGCAAACAACTTATGGGAACAAGAATCAACTATCATAGGAAAGCAAACAAGCATAGCTTCAAGATTTTCAACACATGGAGAGGAAACTTGATATTATTGCAACTCCTAAAAGCATATGTTCCCCTCTCATAATAATTGTTCAGTAACATCATGAATAAATTCACCGATATAACTATCACATAAAGCACTCTATTCATGATGCATAAGCATAGAATTTTTATTACTCTCCACATAAGCAAATTTCTTCAATAGTAGTGGGAGCAAACACAACAAAATAACTATCATGTGAGGCATAATCCAATTGAAAATTAAAATCAAGATGACAGGTTTCATGGTTATTATTATTCTTTATGGCATACATGTCATCACAGTAATCATCATAAATAGGAGGCATGCTATCATCGTAATAAATTTTCTCATCAAAACTTGGGTGACTAAAAATATCATATTCATCAAACATAGCATCCCCAAGCTTGTAGCTTTGCATATCATTAGCATCATGGATATTCAAAGAATTCATACTAACAACATTGCAATCATGCTCATCATTCAAATATTTTCTACCAAACATTTTATAGATTTCTTCTTCTAACACTTGAGCACAATTTTCATTTCCATCATTTTCACGAAAGATATTAAAAAGATGAAGCATATGAGGCACCCTCAATTCCATTTTTTGTAGTTTTCTTTTATATACTAAACTAGTGATAAAATAAGAAACTAAAAGATTCGATTGCAAGATCTCAAGATATAACTTCAAACACTAACCTCCCCGGCAACGGCGCCAGAAAAGAGCTTGATGTCTACTATGCAACATTCTTCTTCTAGACGTTGTTGGGCCTCCAAATGCAGAGGTTTGTAGGACAATAGCAAATTTCCCTCAAATGGATGACCTAGGTTTATCAATCCGTGGGAGGCGTAGGATGAAGATGGTCTCTCTCAAACAACCCTGCAACCAAATAACAAAGAGTCTCTTGTGTCCCCAACACACCCAATACAATGGTAAATTGTATAGGTGCACTAGTTCGGCGAAGAGATGGTGATACGAGTGCAATATGGATGGTAGATATAGGTTTTTGTAATCTGAAATTATAAAAACAGCAAGGTAACAAGTAATAAAAGTGAGCGAAAACGGTATTGCAATGCTTCAAAACAAGGCCTAGGTTTCATACTTTCACTAGTGCAAGTTCTCTCAACAATGATAACATAATTAGATCATATAACAATCCCTCAACATGCAACAAAGAGTCACTCCAAAGTCACTAATAGCAGAGAACAAACGAAGAGATTATTTTAGGGTACGAAACCACCTCAAAGTTATTCTTCCGGATCAATCCGTTGGGCTATTCCTATAAGTGTCACAAACAACCCTAGAGTTCATAGTAAAATAACACCTTAAGACACACATCAACCAAAACCCTAATGTCACCTAGATACTCCATTGTCACCTCAAGTATCCTTGGGTATGATTATATGATATGCATCACACAATCTCAGATTCATCTGTTCGAACCAACACAAAGTACTTCATAGAGTGCCCCAAAGTTTCTACCGGAGAGTCCAGACGAAAATGTGTGCCAACCCCTATGCATAGATTCGCAAGGTCACCGAACCCGCAAGTTGATCATCAAAACATACATCAAGTGAATCAATAGAATACCCCATTGTCACCACGGGTATCCCACACAAGACATACATCAAGTGTTCTCAAATAAAAGACTCAATCCGATAAGATAACTTCAAAGGGAAAACTCAATCCATTACAAGAGAGTAGAGGGGGAGAAACATCATAAGACCCAACTATAGTAGCAAAGCTCGCGGTACATCAAGATCATGCCAAATCAAGAACACGAGAGAGAGAGAGAGAGAGAGAGAGAGAGATCAAACAATAGCTACTGGTACATACCCTCATCCCCGAGGGTGAACTACTCCCTCCTCGTCATGGAGAGCGCCGGGATGATGAAGATGGCCACCGGTGATGGATCCCCCCTCCGGCAGGGTGCCGGAACAGGGTCTAGATTGGTTTTTGGTGGCTACAGAGGCTTGCGGTGGCGGAATCCCGATCTAGGTTATGTTCTAGAGGTTTGGGGATTTATAGGAGAGGTTGGCGTCGAGAACAAGTCAGGGGCCCCACGGAGAGTCCACGAGGCATAGGGGCGCGCCCCAGGGGGTGGGGGCGCCCTCCACCCACGTGGGCCCCATGGGACTCCCCTCCGGTAACTCTTCATTCCAGTATTTTATATATTTTCCAGAAAAAATTTCCGTTAATTTTCAGCGCATTCCGAGAACTTTTATTTCTGCACAAAAACAACACCACGGTAGTTCCGCTAAAAATAGCGTCAGTCCAGGTTAGTTCTAATCAAATCATACCAAAATCATGTAAAAATACTGTAAACATGGCATGAATACATCAAAAATTATAGATACGTTGGAGACGTATCAGAAGACAACCTGTATACCATCCAATTTTCATGTTTGGGTGATTGGGAGAGGGTTATGCAAGATGGCCCTTGTCACTTTCGTGGTGATGCAGTGATCCTTGAACCGTATGGAGTGACTAAACCCTCCACAATCAAGCTTGATACATTAGAGATCTGGATTCGGATTCATGATGTGCCAGAATTATATACATACCTGGTAACCCCGCTTGCCGTTAAGGTGGGTGTGGTACTCTATACATAGACACAATCTCAAGACTTCACTGGGAACTCGTACCGCGTTTGGGTGTGAATCAATGTCGCAAAACCACTGAAGAATGCGGTTTCTATGATCCGGGACGCCAAGAGGTAGATCTATAAATATAAGTATAAAAAACTCCCAGATTGGTATGCCGTGTGTGGCATGCTAGGCCATCTATTCAAGGAACATGGCAATGGCATTCATACACCTTCGACTCTGGTCTTCAAGGAATTACGAGCGTCATGGTCTATGTCAACTGGATGGGGCCTAGGGAACGGAAGAGGACGACGGGGTGGCCATCGTGGAGGACGAGGTGGTGCAAGTGGTAGTCGTTCAGGTGAAGAGGAAGGAGACAACTATTGTGCAACCTTTTCTGATGGACATGAGGATCGGGATATCAATATGGAAGATGCTGAACAGAATAAAAGAGGGGTCAAGGGGCAGCTCATGCGGTAGCCGTGGTCATCCTCCCCGCTCCAACTAGTGGTACTATCCATGGATCATCGAGTAACTAGCTACTCCTGACAGAGCCACCAATTCCATAGAGCCCTTTGTCAAAATAGGAACTGAAGAGGGCGAGCACCACAACTCATGCTGATAAGCCTTTGGGACAGAAAAAAAAAGCAAAACTTCTAAAGCAAAAACGGCGTCCTCCGGGCAAGAGGCGAAGGAAATATGCCTAGAGGCAATAATAAAGTTATTATTTATTTCCTTATTTCATGATAAATGTTTATTATTCATGCTAGAATTGTATTAACCGGAAACTTAGCACATGTGTGAATACATAGACAAACATAGTGTCACTAGTATGCCTCTACTTGACTAAGCTCATTGATCAAAGATGGTTGAGTTTCCTAACCATAGATATGAGTTATCATTTGATCAATGGGATCACATCATTAGAATAATGATGTGATTGACTTGACCCATTCCGTTAGCTTAGCACTTGATCGTTTAGTATGTTGCTATTGCTTTCTTCATGACTTATACATGTTCCTATGACTATGATATTATGTAACTCCCGCTTACCGGAGGAACACTTTGTGTGCTACCAAACGTCACAATGTAATTGAGTGATTATAAAGGTGCTCTACAGGTGTCTCCGAAGGTACTTGTTGAGTTGACGTATTTCGAGATTAGGATTTGTCACTCCAATTTTTGGAGAGGTATCTTTGGGCCCTCTCGGTAATGCACATCACTATAAGCCCTGCAAGCAATGTGACTAATGAGTTAGTTGCGGGATGATGCATTACATAACGAGTAAAGAGACTTGCCGGTAACGAGATTGAACTAGGTATTGAGATAGCAACGATCGAATCTTGGGCAAGTAACATACCGATGACAAAGGGAACAACGTACGTTGTTATGCGGTTCGACCGATAAAGATCTTCGTAGAATATGTAGGAGCCAATATGGGCATCCAGGTTCCGCTATTGGTTATTGACCAGAGAGATGTCTCGGTCATGTCTACATAGTTCTCGAACCCGTAGGGTTCGCACGCTTAACGTTCGTTGACGATATAGTATTATATGAGTTATGTATGTTGGTGACAGAATGTTGTTCGAGTCCCGGATATGATCACGGACATGACGAGGAACTCCGGAATGGTCCAGAGATAAAGATTGATATATGGGATAATAGTGTTTGGTCTCCAGAAGGGTTCCGGAATTCACCGGAAGGGGTTCCGGATGTTTCCCGAAATGTTTGGATACGAGAACACTTTATTTGGGCCAAAGGGGAAAGCCCATAAGGTTTATGGAAAGCGCAAAAGAAAGCTTTGCGGAGTCCAGGGGCCAGACGCCAGGGTCCCTTGCGTCTGGGTCCATACGCCGGGAACCCTGGCGTCTGGCCCTGGAGTCCGAGAAGGACTCTTGCCTTTCGGGTGAAACCGACTTTGTGGAGGCTTTTACTCCAAGTTTCGACCCCAAGGCTCACATATAAATAGAGGGGCAGGGCTAGCACCAAAGACACATCAAGAAACACCAAGCTGTGTGCCGGCAACCCCGTCCCCTCTAGTTTATCCTCCGTCATAGTTTCTGTAGTGCTTAGGCGAAGCCCTGCGGAGATTGTTCTTCACCAACACCCTCACCACACCGTCGTGCTGCCGGAACTCATCTAGTACTTCGCCCGTCTTGCTGGATCGAGAAGGCGAGGACGTCATCGAGATGAACGTGTGATGAATGCGGATGTGCCGTACGTTCGGTACTTGATCGGGGCGGATCGTGAAGGTGTACGACTACATCAACCGCGTTGATAAACGCTTCCGCTTAGCGATCTTCAAGGGTATGAAGATACACTCTCCCATCTCGTTGCTATGCATCACCATGATCTTGTGTGTGCGTAGGAATTTTTTTGAAATTACCACGTTCCCCAACAAGAGGTTCACCGA
Source organism: Triticum aestivum (assembly GCF_018294505.1). Classification (NCBI taxonomy): domain Eukaryota; kingdom Viridiplantae; phylum Streptophyta; class Magnoliopsida; order Poales; family Poaceae; genus Triticum; species Triticum aestivum. The sequence continues at coordinate 648,441,631 of NC_057804.1, forward strand.
GCACAATGAGTATCCTTGTATGGAACTGTCGTGGGGTGGGTAACCCCGCCATAGTTCATGAGCTTCGCAACCTAGCGAAGAAAGTTACCTCGTCCGTATTATGTATTATTGAAACTCATATAGATAGAGTACGAGTCGAGAACATGAAAAGTGAGATAGGTTTCAATAAAATTTATGCTATTAGTAGTGATGGTCGTAGTGGCGTCCTTGGTCTTTTTTGGAATGAAGAAATAATGTTGCAAGTTTCTTGTTACTCCAAGTATCATATAGATGCAACCATAGATAATTTGAGTTCGTCATCGCCTTGGAGACTAACTTGTGTCTATGGAGAAGCACATGTTCAAGAAAGATTTAAGACATAGGATACTATGAGAGGGCTAGCAGGAATGTCTTAGCTTCCATGGCTTGTTATAAGTGATTTTAATGAAGTTCTTCATAGCAGAGAACATGATGGCGTTGTTCATTGTTACGTCTCCAACGTATCCACTTTTCCAAACACTTTTGCCCTTGTTTTGGACTCTAACTTACATGATTTGAATGGAGCTAACCCGGATTGATGCTGTTTTCAGCAGAATTGCCATGGTGTTATTTTTGTGCATAAATAAAAGTTCTTAGAATGACATGAAAATCCATGGAGACACGTTTTGGAATTAATAAAAAATATTGGTGAAAGAATCAACATCAGGGGCCCATACCCTGTCCACGAGGATGCAGGGCGCCCCCCTGCCTTGTGGGCCCCCTGGGACTCCACCGACCTCAACCCCAATTCCATATATTCACTTTCGGGGAGAAAAAAAAATCAAAGAGAAGGATTCATCGTGTTTTACGATATGGAGCCACCGCCAAGCCCTAATCTTCCTCAGGAGGAATGATCTGGAGTCCGTTCGGGGCTCCGGAGAGGGGAATCCGTCGCCATCGTCATCATTAACCATCCTCCATCACCAATTTCATGATGCTCACCGCCATGCGTAAGTAGTCCCGTCGTAGGCTTGCTGGACGGTGATGGGTTGGATGGGATTTACCATGTAATCGAGTTAGTTTTGTTAGGGTTTGACCCCTAGTATCCATTATATTCTAAGATTGATTTTGCTATGACTTTGCTATGCTTAATGCTTGTCACTAGGGCCCGGGTGCCATGATTTCAGATTTGAACCTATTATGTTTTCATGAATATATGTGAGTTTTTGATCCAATCTTGCAAGTCAATAGTCACCTACTATGTGTTATGATCCGGCAACCCTGAAGTGACAATAATCGGGACCACTCCCGGTGATGACCGTAGTTTGAGGAGTTCATGTATTCACTATGTGTTAATGCTTTGATCTGGTACTCTATGAAAAGGAGGCCTTAATATCCCTTAGTTTCCAATAGGACCCCGCTGCCACGGGAGGGTAGGACAAAAGATGTCATGCAAGTTCTTTTCCATAAGCACGTATGACTATATTCGAAATACATGCCTACATTACATTGATGAACTGGAGCTAGTTCTGTGTCACCCTATGTTATAACTGTTACATGAGGAATCGCATCCGACATAATTATCCATTACTGATCCATTGCTTACGAGCTTTTCACATATTGATCTTTGTTAGTTACTTCTCCGCTACCACTGTTACGATTACTACAAAACTGCTGCTGTTACTTTTGCCACTGTCACCGTTACTTCCATACTACTTTGCTACTAAATACTTTGCTATAGATATTAAGTCTTTTAGGTGTGGTTGAATTGACAACTCAGCTGCTAATACTTGAGAATATTCTTTGGCTCCCCTTGTGTCGAATCAATAAATTTAGGTTGAATACTCCACCCTCAAAAACTGTTGCGATACCCCTATACTTGTGGGTTATCAAGACTATTTTCTGGCACCGTTGCCGGCGAGCATAGCTCTATTCTTTGAGTCATTTTGGATTTATATCTGTTGATCACTATGAGGAACTTGAAAGATGAAAGAACCAAGCTTTTCCCCTCAACTACAAGTGGAGGTAAGGAACTGCCATCTAGCTTTGCACTTGATTCACCTTCTATATTGAGTAAACTTGCGACACCTGCACCTGCTATTGATTCTGATATGTCGCATGTTATTGATGATGCCACTTCTGCTATGCATGATGCTTATGATGAAACTACTTTTATGCTTGATAATACCGTGCACTACTAGGAAAATGCTTATACATAGAATTTTAGCAGTAGCGCCTGTTTGGGCGCCCACGCTACTGGTATGTACCAGTAGTGCCGGCCAAAACGGGCCGCGCTACTGCTTAGCGGGCCGTTGGGGCCAAAAAGCCAGGCCACTTAGCTGTAGCATGTGATGTGCGCCGGCGCTACAACTAGTGGGCTTAGTAGTAGCGCTGGCCCGTTACCCGTGCTGCTGTTAAGCCCACTCCCTCCCCCGCACGCCGCTGGCCCGTTACCCTGCTCGCGCCCCCGGCTGGCCTCATCAGCTCACTCACACACTCCACTCCTCCCTCA
>NC_057804.1:648444530-648476663 GCF_018294505.1 Triticum aestivum
CTACGCCGGCCCTCCTCCCCGCCGGACTTCCTCCTCCGCACCGGCCTCCTCCCCCGTGTTGGCCTCCTCCTGCACCGGCCCTCCTCCACCGAGAGGTACATCCTCCTCCCTCCTTCCTCCTCCTCCCTAGTTTCTTTTGAACCCTAGCAAGTTGAAAAATTTAGGTTTTTAGTCTTAGTTTTTTAATCATAGGAAAATGTATATAGTATGAAACCTAGCTGCTAGTTAATCTTAGGATAATGTAGTATGAATCTTAGGATGATGTAGGTTTTTTTATCTTAGTTGTTTAATTGTTTAATCTTAGTTGTTTAATCTTAGGATAGTGTAGTATGAACCCTAGCTAGTTAATCTTAGGATAATGCAGTATGAATCTTATGATAATGTAGTATGAACCCTAGCTAGTTAATCTTAGGATCATATTTTGAACTATCACATTTGTTGTAACTTTTTTAGTAAAAACAATTATTCCTGTTATATGCAAATTTGAAGTGGATATATGTCATATTTTGAAGATGTCACAATCTTAGTTGTTTAACCGAGTGGCCTATGTTTTGCCAGAAATGTCGATTCATTTACGTTCTGGAAAATTTCAGGTGCTCGATATGTCCTGCTTTTAGCAAAGGTCATGCCGAATTTTGCTAAGTGTTTATTAATTTTGTTTTCATAATTAAGCATTTTGTTATCGACATCAACGATGCCTATCCCGCATCCTCATCGTCGACTCAGCGGAGGACTCCTGCTTGAGCCGAGGGGCCATGTCCGGGACTGGGCTCCGCCGGGCTGGTACTGGGTTGTGCTACCTTCTGGTGAGCGCAGCTTAGTGAGGAGCCAGCCCGTCATCGACCCAGAGCTTCTTTGGTGGCGGTCACGTGGGCCTGCATCGGTGCAGAGGCTTGAGTCCCCCGTGCAGGTGGTACATCGCCATGTCACAGAGGAGAATGCGCACGTCCACCGCTACTTGGTTTCGTTGGCGAACGGCAGGTTCTCCAATACCTTGCAGATTCTTTGGGGATCTCACCGGAGCTATGATCCCGTGATGGTTCCTTCTCTTTGTGTGTCCACCGCGGCCCACTGAACCTAGAGGAGCTATTATTCGAGATGTATTAGTGATATTATATGATGATCTTTGCTACAGACTGCTATATATGTATTTGATGATGGATTATTAATTACCTATTAGTTATTTGCTTATTGAATGCAAAAGATGAGTGTGGTTTGTGCTACAAACTACTATATATGTATGGGTTAATTATCCTTTTGCCCTCAGTGGTGTCCATCTGCTCAGTTTTCCCCTCAGATGCAAATTGTGGTCAGTTTTGCCCCTAGTCCGTGCACACCGACTCGTTCTGTGAACTTTGGCATCTCCGTCAGGTCAACGTTTTGACTCGGCCCTTACAGGTGGGACCAGGTGGCGGAGGCGGCCAATTTTATTCAGACCGTTGCACGCGTGGCTTGTGGGACCCAGCAGAGAGCCGTTGAGCATAGAGCCGTTGCGGGTGTGCTATATAAGCGGGCGACAGCGGCGGTGACCACGGCGACAGAGAGCACGACGCTGACCATCGCGAGAGAGCGAGAGCACGACGGCAGTGGGAAGCTAGCTGTGGAGGGCGCAGCGGTGTGAAGCTAGCTGTGGAGGGCGCGGCGGCGTTGAGATCCCGTTCGGCTCCGAGCTCCATGTCTTCCGCAAGCTCCCGCGCCACCTCGCGGATGCAGAGCCGGGCGCATGTGGAGATGCCTGTCTTCGTCTGTCCATGGTGCCGGGCGAGCGTTGATCGGAGGGTTTCTCACACATTGAGGAACCACAACCGTCCGTTCTACGTGTGCAGCGAAAATGGGGTAAGAATCGGGGCAATTGCACCATTTTCGTGGTCGGGATCTTTGAGCAATGGGTTGATCCGTTCCGTGTTCATGCAGGTGACATGCTTCTTTCTTTGGGTCGATGCTCTGGCCAAGACTCTGATAAATGAACTGCAAGAAGAGCATGAAGAATGGTTGCGCATGCTGCCCCAAACCACAGTGGCCGCAGCACGAGCTCCGGAAGAATAGATGGAGGGCGAAGCACGCACTGACAGAGAGCTAGCTATTGAGCTTAGGATGTTGAAGAAGAAGGTTAGGGAGCTTGAAGATCAAGCACTACCAATACCCATTTGCAAATACTTTTGGGCATTTGTAGGTATGGTAATCACACTGGTTGTAATGTTGAAAATGTATGGAAAGGCATGAATTATGGAGGAATTTGTAATCTTGAAATTGTATGAGAAATTCACCTAGTTTAAATGTTGGTCAAAGTTGTTTAAATGTTGAAAAAAAGAGAAGAAGTGACCAACATTTAAATATGTTGAAAAAAAGGAGAAGAAATGAGGAATTCAGAAACTTTTGATCAATGAAATGCAGCTAATGAATTATTCCAGAGCCAAACAATTAAGGTTAGAAATTTTTTGGAGCTGTTAAATATTTAATAGCAATTTAAGTAATCCAATTAAAATACACTGTGATTTAAATCAAAGACCAAAATGTCATGGAAAATGTGCCTCAACTCTGGTAGAGGTTTACACCTAGTGCCAAAATAAATGAACATTTTTTAAGGGCATTACATTGAGTAAAAACTAATTTGTCTAAAAAATGAAGGGTGGAAAATGCACAAAAAATTGGTGCTACTGGGGACTCGAACCCAAGACCGCGTGGGTTTGTGGTGTTCAGGGCTGCGCTGGTAACCACTAGGATAGATGGCAAGAGTTTGACATGGGTACGGAAGGAATGTATACATAGTGATACTGTGAAATTTGTCAAAAAAAAAGTGAGACCGTGAATGTTTGCGCACGCGTGAGAGTGGTTTTCCTTTGTTTTGCACTGAAATTTTGGAGGGTTGGAAGGTTGAAAACGTATGTTTGCACTGCCATATGGTTTTGGTTAGAGTGGCACTTGGTTTAGTGTTAGAGTGGCACTTGGTTTAGGATTTAAACGGAATAAATTTGCATGTTAGTTTATGAATTATTATTTTTTTGAATGAAACGGAGGGCTTCTCACCCCCTCCGATTTTCATTAATGAAAACCACAAGTTCTCGAGCTTCATGACTTGGTTTAGGGAAGAAATTATATGCTTGGGCACGAACATTTTTAACACACATAATAAACCCTAATAAATAACTTAGATAAGATGCAACACAAGTACCATTACAATAATAAGTTCACGGACAATTCATGGATGACACATGACGAAACATGACACGACACGACACGACATAGAAAAGCAACAAATAAAAAACGAAACAGTCTTCATCTTGACCTCCTCCTTCCACTTTGGCCGCGCGTGCCCCTTCAATACCGTCTTCATCTTCACACCTCCTCCTCGTCATCGTAGGGAAGGGAGTGCATCCCGGCTGGAGTGGGGAAGATGTTCTCGTAGTTGGTGTAGATCTTGTAGACGGTGAAGAAGATGGCCTCGCAGCCGCACCAAAAGACTTGGCCGAGGAGCTCACGCGCGTCAAACGGGTTGGTGAAGCTGACCGTGAGCAGTAGGAGGATGCCGCCGTGGTCACGAACCTCATTGAGGGTGAACATCCTCGGCGAGCCCCGTGGGAGGTGGGCATAGCCGGCTCTGAGGAAGGCGCGGGTGAGTTCGACGGAACCCCTCCACCTTGAAATAGCCCACACACGAAGCTCCCTCTCCACGAGCACGCCCGGTGGGTAGCGCAGCTCCGGCACGACAGAGGGACGACTGAAGGTTGGCCCGTTGAACTGCATGGTCTCGCTTGGGGAGGGCTCGGTCGATTGGGTGTTTGAAGTTGGAGAGAATGGATCGGATCTGGCTTATGGGTGGGAGAGGAAGATAGGCACACCATTTATAGGCCTGTGGGTGGGAGAGGAAGAGAGAAAGGATGAGAACGGTGCGTGGGTGAATCCGAACGCGTGTGTGTATCCGTTACGCTTTGCACTCTTAAATTTTTGCACAAAAATGATGCATGGGGCGCGTGCGTGCATTTGAATCACTGCATAGCTCTTAGACCGGACGGTGCATCTGACTTGTTGAACCACCTAGCTGGCCTCGCTAGCCTAGCGCGCCTCGCTCGCCTCGCTCGCATGCATGCACGTTGCAGCCTATGCACGTCGCAGCCTCCCATGCATGCATGCAAGGCCTGGAAAGGCTGAGACGGGCTATTTACTGCGGTCTCAGGCCCAGACAACGAGACGGCCCAACGGTCCATCCAACGCGCCCGATATTTGTTTAAAAAAGAATCTCCCAGCCAATCAGATTGCATCTCGCGGATCGCCCCCCTCCTCCCCACAAATTCCTTCTAGAAGGGTTAGATCGACGGCCCTTGTTCAGCGCTAGGGTTAGATGAACGGTCCTGGTTCAGTGCTAGGGTTAGCGGGGTTTGGGAGGGGTTTGGAGCAGTCAAAGCTATGTTTGACCAAGATTTCAAATGAGCATAATAAATTAAATAAAAATCAGAAAAATAAAAAACCTGCGCACATAGTCTTCTTATGTCATATACTAACGATTTAAGTTGATAAACAAGGTTTACATACATTTAAACAATAAGTTCATGTGTATTGTGTGATATCTCGAGTATCGCAAACTCTCTTGTATGAAGTGAAGAGACGTGTTTTGGGGAAATAAACATGAAAATTTCAAAAAAAACTCACCACAGCTTCATTTTAGAGTGACTAAGAAGGATCCAGGCTTAGTTTTTCATTTTGATGTTTTACACTTGTTTAAATCTTGGTCAAAGTTAAGTTTGACCAGAATTCAAATGAGCAAAACAAATTTAAAAAAAATCAAAAAATGGAAAACCCAGCGCACATAGTCCGTATATATAGAATATATAGAATATATGTTTAGGGAAGTTATTTGGCTGATTTAGACAAGGTCGAAAAAAACCTTGCTTAGAAATGAGGCCGTTTACCCTACCTTTGGATCCCTCATTTTAGCACATTTTTCATGAAAATTTCAAAAACCTCACCACAACTTCATTTTGGATTGACTAAGAAGGATCCAGGCTTAGTTCTTCATTTTGATGTTTTAGACTTGTTTAAATCTTGGTCAAAGTTAGGTTTGACCAGAATTCAAATGAGCAAAACAAAATTCAAAAAAATCAAAAAAAGGAAAAACCATGTGCTCATTCAAACATCATCCAACAGATTTAAACATCATGTCAAACATAGTTCTAACATAGGTCCAACATCATCCAACAGAAATACAACATTATTCATAATGTTTCATAATTATTCATATATAGCGTTCGGGCTTCTGTCTGTTCCTTGAGCTTCTTGCCATCACTTTGCTCCTCGTGCACCTTGTGCTCATTGCTTCTTCTCTTCTCCTCTTGGTTGTCGGTACCTTGTGCGTCTTCTTCAAACCTATCATAGAGCTGTGCAAAACATAAAGGGTCATGAGATCATGTCAAGTGACGCATAAATGTACAGTAGTATTTGACCCTTGCAAGATTTACATACCTAGCAGAACTCACAACAACAGAAGGTTGGTCACCATTTGGAGCCTCACTTGGATCATCATTTGGAGCCTCACTTGGATCACCATGATCATCATTTGGAGCCTCACTTGGATCACCATGATCATCATTTGGAGCCTCACTTGGATCACCATGATTACTATTTGGAGCCTCACTTGGATCACCATTTGGAGCCTCACTTGAATCATTATTTGGAGGATATTTTGGATTGTCGTCAAAATCATGCGGCTGTTGACCATCATCATTTCGAACCTCGTCAAAATCCTCATCTGATGCAACCGGCTGATGTCCATCATTTTCATCATCTGTTGAGGCAACCGGCTGCTGACCAACATTTTCATCGAAGCCTTCATCGAAACTCTCTCCGAACGCTGGATCTACTGTGTTATCACAATACTTACCGAAATGACCAGACCCACCACATCTTGTGCACTTATGCTTCCTAAGCTCCAAGTCCAGCTCCTTCGTTGTGAGGTCTGATTCGACTCTTCCTTGGTCTACCTGCTGCTCTCTTCAGAACTGGAGCGCAAAGCTTGAATCCAGGGTCCACCATGTCCCATTGTTGTTTTCCCTCCATACCAGGCAAGGCATAAGCATATGTGGCTTTGAACCTTGCAACAGAGTAGTAATCATGCACATACCGCTGAATGTTCCCTGCTGGACCTGGGAGAGAAGTGATGAAAAACAAGGCATGAATGCATGGCAACCCAGTTATCTTCCATTGCCTACACCTGCAAGTTCTATCTTCTAAATCCACTGTATATCTCCATTCCCTCTTCTCTTTATCCAAATATGATATCTCTGCTGTGGTACCCGAGCAAAGAGTCATGTTCATTTCCAAGCCTGTTGTTTTCTGCTTCAGTTCATTCATCATGGTAGGGATGATAATGTGGCCCATGAATTTTTTGCCTCGGCTATTCCTGCACGATAATGCAATTTCTGCATGTATTCTATCCTTATCCTGTCCAACAAATCCACCACATAATGACCCTTTAGTTTCCGGATCGTTGAGTTGAAAGACTCTGCTAGATTATTGTGCACATAGTCAACTTTGCTCAGTTCACTGAATTGGCTTCTGGCCCATAACTTGGAGTGGTGTGTTTCCAAGTATTCTTTCACTTTGGGATTCATGTATAACTGCCTCAAGTGGTAGTTGTGCTTCTTCACACTGCAAGTCAAAGATGTTGGCCATGAAATTTCTTCATGAAATTTGCAGCAAGGTGACACATGCATTCCCTATGCTCTACTCCAGGGAACACATTGTCCACGACCACTTCTAAACCTTTGCAGGCATCTGTATGAATGACCAACCCATTGGGATGTGCAATAGCCCGGCGCAGATTATGCAAAAACCAAGTCCAGCTCTCCTCAGATTCTGTCTCCAGCACACCGTAGGCAACTGGAAATACAAAACTATGTGCATCAACTGCACAAGCTGCTACTAACTGTCCTTTAAACCTCCCTGTGAGAAAAGTGGCATCAATAGCCAAATAAGGCCTGCAACCTGCCAAAAAACCCTGGCGACAAGCCTCAAAGCAGACAAAAACCCTCCTAAATCATTCCTTGGTCTTTGTCACTCCCCTGAATGTGTACTCCACGGTGTGGTGATCAATATCTACAATACTACCTGGGCTTGTCCTCTCCACTTCACCTTTGAATGAATACAACAATTGAAAACTTTCCTGCCAGTTACCATAAATAGAATCCATAGCATGTTGTTTACCATTGAACAACCTCATGTATGGTAAATCTATCTTGAATTTATCTTTGATGTTCTTCTGCAATTCCTTTGGACCCACTTGCTGGTTTTCATTCACCCACTTCTTTACTTCTTCTGCCACCCATATTGACTTGGATCTACTGATTGTATCCTTCCCAAGGGTTGATTCCTGGCATGTGTGCTTAAAAGGGTTCACTTTGACCTGAACATTAGTGCTATTTCACATTTTAGATGTGAGCAGCCTCCATGGACAACCCTCAGTCGGACAGTGCACTCTATAATGTACTTGATCGCTCTTGTCAACTTTGAAAGTACGTTCTACCTTGATGCAGTATGTCACAAGTGCATTTCTACACTCATTCATGGATGCAAAAACTGTACCTTCTTCCATATGAGGGTTCAAAGGGTCCCATTCAATAGCTGCAAGGTCTTCGTCCTCACCCACCGCGTCATCATCCACACGGACTGCATTGTGAGCCTCATCTTGGTTATCAGCCCGAGGTGCCCATCGTAAATTCCGAATAACATCAGAATATAGCTTCTCTTCATCAACCCCAGAATTGTAGTCATCAGGCTCCACTTCAAGGGGGACCCTACTGCTGTTGCCCACACTTGTCGAGCCACCACGTCGTCGTGCACCAATTGAACTGTTCTGGCTAGAGATGCCATTACGATGACTTGGTTCTCCCCGAGATGTTGCACCCGTCATCCTAGGTCCAAATGCATGCTCAAGCACATCAACTTGCAGCCTCACATGAAAATTATCTTTCTCTTTATGCCTAACAAACATGGTAGCTAGCTCTTCATCATTACTAACTTTCACCCATTTCTTTTCCCCATCATAGTATTTGTATACCACTTCATCAAGCAAACCCCAAGGATATTGGCTACAAATTACCTCCCCAAATTGTCTGAAACTCCAATTACTAGCCATGGGCAACCGATAATCAAAACATCCTTGGTATTTCTTCTGATCCTTTGCATCGAACGTGTACCAGTCCCTTCTAATGTGCATCAAGAAAGCAAACCGCAACTCCATCCTAACTGGCGAAAAACAGAGACGCAATCAGCACACTAATTGGGCAAACCTACTCGAATCGAGTGTTCAAATGCACAACTAAGCTCAATCTAAACAGGAGGTGAGACTTACCCCTCGGGAACCCAGTCGTGGACGCGGCAGATCTTCGGCCCGATGCCTAGCTCGCCAAATACTCCGGGGTCGCCGCTGCTCTCCATTTCGCCCTATGGTTCTTACTCCTAGTTCAAATAGCTCCAGCAGCCCCCCACCTTTGAGCGCTCCGGCCGGGCGCATGGAAGGAGGCCGCACCGCGGGTCGAGCAGGTGGCAGGCGCCCCACCCATGGCATCGCAGGAAGGTGGCGGGCGTCGCAGGTAGCCGTGGAGCGTAGGCACAGAAAGGTAGCGGTGGAGTAGGCGTGCAGCTGGTGGCGGGGCAGGTGCTGGCCGCGACGCAAGTAGCGGAGGCGACGCAGGTCAACCGACCGGCGGGGAAGCGGATGGGCAGAGTGAGCTACGAATTATTTGGGGATTTAGTTGCACGGGCCTACATGTCAGCTCCGGACCCACGTCCACGTGGTCCCACGTGTAAGCTCCAGACCCACAACCACTAACGCTGGCGGACGGAATGGACTCATATGGCCGTTTGGCCTCGTCATAGTAGCTGTGCATGGACTAGGGGCAAAACTGAGCACAATTTGCATCTGAGGGCAAAACTGAGCACAGAGTCACCACTGAGGGCAAAAGGATAATTAACCCTATATGTACTCGATGATATATTATATGATGATCTTTGCTACAAACTAGGTTCGATGACGATCTTTGCTACAAACTACTACAAACTACAAATTTTAGGTGTTCTAGTTGTTATATGATGATCTTTGCTACAAACTACTATATATGTATTCGATGATGGATTATTAATTACCTATTAGGAAATGTCTGACGATGAAAGGGAATTCGCTATGTGCGATTACTGAGAAGATGAGTGTGGTCTGTGCGATAGGCCTCACTTGGTAGAAGGTTGGCGCTTCAGCATCAAGCTCCAAGAGACCTTTGATGTTGATACAGTACGCAACGATGACAAGTGTTTTTTGTTATTTTTGCATGACTTCTCTACTTCTTCAACGTGTAATTTCCGTCTTTTACAATTTGACTAGCTTATCCCATGCCATGCAAGACGCTATGTCTTGGAGAAGATGGGTTTTGAAGATCATGAAAGCATGGAGACAAAGATAATTCAACTAAGGCCCCATCATGGTTATGATTTTGCTGTAAAACTATACAATTATGTGAACTCATCCAATTTTGGTTGCCTGAATTGGGAAGCCCTTTGCAAGGCGTATGATTTTCATGAGGGTATGCTTCTCACCTTCGATCCTGGTGATCCTGACATTGACGAAAAGAATATGACCATTTGGGTCCTTGTTGACACGCTTCCAGTTCTACCGTTGTGTGAGTTTCTCAAACATATTTATTAAGTAATTTATATTGTTTATTTCCAAATATTTGACAGCTTATTTCCATTGACAGCTTATTTCATTCTTCAAAGAATGTACGGAGGATGGTAGACAGAACCTACTACTACAATGATGAAGCACAATTAACTTATAAGGAGAAAGATGGTCTTATCACATTTTTTACTGGTCTTGAGAATTACAATAGCTATTATCGAATTCCTCAAAATTATGGTCAATATGTGCCACTAGTGCATGCGATGTGCTATGGTAACATCAATGGAGATAGCATGGTAAGATTTTCTACTATTATGACATCCGTGCATCTTTTGCATAAATTCTTCTAAAACTAAACTACATTGCTAACTACAAAGTTATTACTATGTTTTTGAACAGAAAATCCCGATGGATTGTGTGCCTCATCTGATGTTGCCAAGAGGTCATGTTGATGTTATGAGCTTACGGCCACCACGGCTGGGTCAGCCGCAGTATCCACATCACTCCTGTCCATACCGGATTTCTAAAAGTGAGGAAGCCATGATAATAAATGATTGGAAAAATGTTTCGACCATCGTAGAGAGCTACTTGGAAGCAACATTGTGCGTAGGCCAAGACTTGGAGACAGGATGATCTCCTTCTTCATTATGGAGAGTCTAGTTTCCTTAATGAAGAGTCAATGCCTATCTTGTTTTATGATATTTTACCTAAGAGAGGGTAGAGTAGGTCCTATGAGAGGAGTAGGTCCTAGGTAGAATGTGTTATTATGTGCTACAATGTGTTAGAGTTGATGAGGAGGATGAGGAGTTGTGATTATGACTAGTGACCAACTTGTTATATATATGATGTCTCATTGACGAACATTGTTTGGTGCTGATGACTAGTGGTAATGAATATGCTATTTAAACAGACTAGTTCATGATGAGTTGTTATTGTATAAAAGATATATCTATTTAAACATGTATAGCGCCAAAATATGAAAAACAAAACATAAACTTTAGCAGTGGCGCGGGCCAAAATATTACCAGCAGCGCTCATTTACCAGTAGTGCGGGCCAAAACAAGCGCTACTGCTAGAAAATAGCTGTAGAGCCGTAGCAGTAGCGCGCCTTCCCGCGCTACTAATAGCAAAAAAAACAGCGCTCCTGGTAAGGGTTTTCCTAGTAGTGGTGCCATTAGGTGAATTTCTTGATGAACAACTTGCTAGGGTTAGAGAGAATGAAATTATTGAAACTGATAATATTGATGAAAGTGATGATGAAGATTCTCCCCCTAGATATGAATTGCCTGATGTACCTGAGGGTTATGTTATAGATGAAGAAACTGCTAGAGACTTTCTTGCTTGCAATGATAGATATGATCTTAAGAAACTGTTAGCCAAGCTAAAAGAAAAGTCTTTGAATGCTAGAATGAAATATGACCCTGCTTTTGCTACTTCACCTATCTGTATTTCTGATAATGTCGTGGAATTGTCACAACAGATGTCCTAGTGTGAGGACTTAGTTGTGAGGCCAACGCATGTATGTGGTAGCTTGAGAGGGGTTGATCGGGACGAGAGACACAACACACAAGACAAGGATTTAGACATCTTCGGGCCCCAGGAAGCATCATCCGGTAATAGCCCTACATGATGTTTGTGGCTAGGTCTCATTATGCTCATGAGGGAGACGCCGTAAATCCGGCTCTCCTCTCTTTGTGTCTAGCCTTAACAATTCTTTTTTTGCTTGTCCCTCTTGGGGTGGCCTGCCCCTCCTTATATAAGTTGAAGGGGCGGGTTACATGTCGAGTCCTATTAGGATTAGGACTAGTCTATTACAAGTGGAATCCTAGTCTGCCCCCTTAAGGGAAAACTCCTTATGCCTTCCCTCGTAAACCGACCCACCATAACATGAGCCGGCCTTTTGGGCCTTGGGCCTAGTCTTCTATCTGACCCGCCGTTAGGGCCATCCATGAGTAGCTAGGCTCGTGAGTCGTCAGACCAGTGAGTCGCCAAACTCGTGAGTCGCCAGTCCTTCGACAGGTTACCAATGAAAACGCCAAGCCCGGCCGGGTCATACTTCTGGCCGGGTCATACCGCAGGGTATATCCCTGACATTAGCCCCCAGTTTAATTTGGACTTATCCATGTTAAACTGATCCTGTAAAATAAACACAAGAACAAACTTGATAGGTTGTGCTCTGGGTTAAATATTTTCCAGAGCCGGCACCTGATCATCCTTAAGTCATTGTCATTTCCTCCTGGATGCATACTCAAGATCTTATAACAAATCTCCTTTAACAGATATGTCCAAACCTTGCTAAATGCAAAAAAAAATATCCAGGCACTTCTTCTAAAAAATCCGGGTCAATAGGCCAGCTTCATAACCAATTTACTGACATTGGCTCTTGTAGAGAAATATTATAAGAAATAATCCATTTGAGTCGGCCTTCAATGCTCTGACTTGACAAAAATATTGGTCTTGAAATATTCAACTGATATTCAGCTGGCTTAAAGATGTAGATCTTGCTGATTTATGATTGCCAAATTTGCCGGGTTATAAATAAATGATGCCGGGTCATGATTGTTGCTGACACCGGGTCAATCTGGTCTGCTCAAAACTGAGAATTTGAAGATTATTCTCCCTTATATGCATATCACCTGTAGCCCCAAGTGTCGGGTCATTATGCAATAATGAGCAGGGACTTTGTAAATATGATCATGTAGACTTGAGCAGCAACGTGTAGCCCCCAAGGGTCGGCTCAGTAAGATAATACTGAGCTGGGACTTTGTATATAATTCATTGATAATAACATCATATGATGTAATCTCCACCATGGGGCTTGAACCCACGTCCATAAGGTTAAGAGCTTTGTACTCTACCAACTGAGTAGTGGATCTTTCAATATAAGGGACAGAGACTTGTGTACGCTGAATTTTTGACAGGAGCAATTGGTAGCCCCCAAGGGTCGGCTCATTACAATGTGATGAGTCGGGTCTTCAATAAGTTGAGCAAAAAATGACTTTGCATTAGCCCCAAGTGCCATGGTGCATGCTGGCAGTGACATGGGACTTGCATATTTGACATAATCTTAATTTGAATAATGTAGCCCCCAAGTGCCGGGTCGTAAGCCTGCAGCGACTTGGGACTATTCCCTCCATTGTAAAATAAATCATGTCCATTGATAAAATAATAGCCATTGCACTAAAGCGACTTTGAATACCTTATCTATTGACAAGTAAGTCCGGAGTTTAAATACCCAGCAGCTCTTAGCCGATGGCGATTTAACACGCCTCCACTGTAAGCCGGAATTTTTATAACCCGGTAGCTTATAGAGAAAATACAGAACCGATAATCATTTTGAAGCATCAATTTTAATGATGTGTTTGGACTTAAGCATTTATATAAGTCATAGTTCTGCAAATCCTGTATAGAGTTTAAACAACATATGCCTTGGCGACTTAATGTCAAAAGCCAGGGCGGGTTATCAAACCTTGCATATTTATATAATCAGGAAAACATACCTGTGGAATTGGCTCATACTACCGGCTTATATCGCCGTATCCAATAAGGGCAATAATCCAATGATTGATAAGCGCATGATTCCAATGGCGCAATCCAAAATATACCGGCAATTTAAAGTCCATAGCCAGGGCCGGTTTAAAAATAATCATGTATAAACAATATCATACCTGTGATATTGAATCGTACTGCCGGCTTATGATACCTATGCAGTAAGGGTGATAACCCAATCTTTAGAAGCCAAAACTTCCAAATGTTTATGATTGTCATATGATGGCGACTTATCGTCCAAAACTAAGCCGGGTTAAATTTAAACCACACTTATACTTAGATCTGAACAAAAAGTCTCAAAGCAAAACCAAAGATTGTTTTCAAAAAACTTAAGCCAAATAGAGAGAAAAGATTCGAGGCTTCTGATTCGAATACGACCAGTAAACCGTTCCAAAGGGGTTAAGCTAGGATTCGAATACAATCATGTAGCCCCTAGTGGCTTTGGTGTTGCGCCGATCAAAAGGGTACCGACAGCTATGTTCTCTTTGGTTCGAATACGACCTATGTTTGAACAGGAAGCCCCCAAATGACCTTGAGAGTTTTTTAATTACTCTGATTCGAATACGATCAAAGTCAGATCCAAAAGGGGTTAAGATATGATTCGAATATGATCAAGAAGCCCCCTAGTGGGTTTGGCATTGCGCCGATCAAGAGGGTACCGACAACTATGTTCTGTTTGGTTCAAATACGACCTATGTTTGAACGGGAAGCCCCAAATGATCAAGTTGTTTGAAGCAGGGTACCTATGTTTGATTTGTGCTTTGCAACAGACTCTCTTTGGTCCCTTCAATTTTTCGGAGAACTCGAACTTGTGAGTAATGAATTCTTCTTGAACCGGGCGTTGAGCCGGATATTGAAACCTTTAGAGCTTTGTGGGAGACAGATTTCCTTGAGCCGGATATTAAACTGGAACCTCTTTTGATAACCCGGAACTCTTCCATTGAACCGGAAATTTTTGACAGCCTTTAAATCAATGCAGCAGTAGCCTCCGGGACCGGGTTATTTTCCCTCCATGACCCGTGGTTCTTGATTTTTGCTGAAACTGGCAATATTTGCCGAGTCATGTCATCATAGCCCCCGAGTCTTAAAACGACTCAAAGAGTTAGCTTGAGATTCTTCATATTGATCGTGATATAAACTGGTATGAGCTCAATAATATAATAGTCCCTTTTTGCAGTAGACCACTTACCCTGCATTAGAGAACTTGCAAGCCAGAGTAATTGCTCTTTTTCTTTTTTTTTAAAAAGAAAGCAATATATAATATAAAAATATATCGGATGGATTTCACTTGATATTTATCCACCATGGAGTTGATGATCACCGCGGTAAAGCTGAAATCAATCATGGTTGAACCGGTCGTGGGAGCAGATAGATGAACCGGCCATGACATTGTAAGCCGGCACGGACGAGAGAGTCAGTCGCGACATTGAAAACGGCACGGACACGGGTGAGTCAGCCGCGAGTGCGGACGACAAGTCAGCCGCGTGTGCTAATGTAGCGGGAGCAGCGATTTGCACATGTATCTGTCGAGCAACATGGCACAGACGAGCTCTATTGCAAAAATAATGTTGGCGCATGCCTCTTTGCCACAACTTTGTAATTAATAATGGTCCTATGAAAAAATACCACAGACAAGAGTAATTGTTCTCGCACAATTTAACATGTGGTGATTAAGATAAATAGAAAGGATAGCACTTGGTATTTTCATTGGATGAGCATGGACATAGCATGTCTTGACTGTAGCCTTAACCTCACGCAGAGTAGTATGGCCTGCTCACAGTGATGCCACGGTGGCAACAGTGGCACGCCCCCATTACTTTTCTCTTATCTTCATAGCAGAACATCCGTACAAGTAGTAGTACTTGAAACATCCGTCGTTTTTCGTCAAACGCAGGCCCTGATAATCTTGTCGGGTAGCCTGGCTTTTTTTTTTGCAGGTTTCGGCCAGATTTAAAATGCAGTATGTGCGTGTGTAAGGTGGATGCTGGCCCAACCTCCATCAATGACGCATGAGACCTGTATCCACGGAGCGATGTCATTTCGATAGTCAATTGACTGACCGTCACAACACTTGTTGCAGTCAATTGTCTCTTTCTTAGACTTCAGCCAGTTTATTTGGCAGCAGATGAAAAACTGACGATTCCTTGGTTTTCTCCAGATGAAGTAGTGCACGGGCTCCACAATGGATCTTAGAGAGTTGAGTGCGTATACCAGTACTAATATTAATCCATTGTCTTGTCCGCTTTTGTGAAGTAGTACTTTCAATACTTTGATCTCTCGTATAGGATGCTTGAAAAACTAATTGACTCTCGCGTGACGGCTCACATGCATTAGCAAGCGATGACAATAGAGGTATAGGCGACTTGACCAGGTACGACGCAGTTTGGATTATGATTTCTTTGTCAATCCTGAGTTAATTACTTTGGTTGAATCTGATCCTTTTTATGGCTATGAATCTGAAACTGTTGTGGCACATCTTACTAAATTGAATGATATAGCCACCCTATTTACTCATGAGGAAAAAATTCATTATTACTATATCTTAAGTTATTTCCATTATCATTAAAGGGTGATGCTAAGATATGATTTAATTCTCTTGCTCCTGGTTGTGTGCGTAGTCCCCAGGATATGATTTATTACTTCTCTGCAAAATATTTCCCCGCTCATAAGAAACAAGCTGCCTTAAGGGAAATATATAATTTTGTGCAAATTGAAGAAGAGAGTCTCCCACAAGCTTGGGGGAGGCTTCTCCAATTACTCAATGCTCTTTGCCTGATCATCCTCTCAAGAAAAATTAAATACTTGATATCTTTCATAATGGACTAACCGATGCTTCCAGAGACCACCTGGATAGTTGTGCTGGTTGTGTTTTTAGGGAAAGAACGGTTGATCAAGTTGAACTTCTATTGAATAATATATTGAGTAATGATAATGATTGGACACTTCCCGAACCAACTCCTAAGCCAACTCCGAAGAAAAGGGGTATTCCATTTCTTAGTCCTGAAGATATGCAAGAGGCAAAGAAATCTATGAAAGAAAAAAGTATTAAAGCTGAAGATGTTAATAATTTACCACCTATTGAACAAATACATGGTCTTGATAACCCGACACAGGTAGTAAAGGTAAATTCTCTCTATAGATTTGATGAAGGTGATATTCCTCATTATATGTCTGCTAGCCAATGCTTGGATGAGTTTGATAATTTACTATTAAACAAGAAAACTTCAATGCTTATGTTGGTAGACATTTGAGTGATTATATGTCTAGAGTTAAAGGTGACCTTAAGCTTATTAGTAAACATGCATCTATGGTTACCACTCAAGTAGAATAAGTACTTAAGGCACAAGATGATTTGCTGAATGAATTAAATAATAATAAAAATGATAATGTTGTTAGAGTTATGACTAGGGGTGGTAGAATGACTCAGGAACCTTTGTATCCTGAGGGCCATCCTAAGAGGGTTGAGCAAGATTCTCAGAGAAGTAATGTTGATGCACCTAGTCCTTCTAAGAAAAAGAAAAAAAAAATGATAGGACTTTGCATGCTTCTAGTGAACCTGTTATAGACATGCCTGAGAATCCCAATGATATTTCTATTCTAACGCTGAAACACAATCTTGTAATGAACATGAACCTAGTGATAATGTTAACGATGATGTTCATGTTGATGCTCAACCTAGTAATAATAATGATTTAGAAATTGAACCTGCTGTTGATCTTAATAACCCAAAATCAAAGAATCAACGTTATGATAAGAGAGACTTCGTTGCTAGGAAGCATGGTAAAGAAAGAGAACCATGGGTTCAGAAACCAATGCATTTTCCTCCTAACCATCCAAGAAGAAGGATGATGAGGATTTTGAGCACTTTGCTGAAATGATTAGACCTATCTTTTTACGTATGCGTTTGACTGATATGCTTAAAATGAATCCCTATGCTAAGTATATGAAAGATATTGTTACAAATAAAAGAAAGATACCGGAAGCTGAAATTTCCACCATGCTTGCTAATTACACTTTTAAAGGTGGAATACCAAAGAAACTAGGAGATCCATGAGTACCAACTATACCATGCTCCATTAAAAGAAACTATGTTAAAACTGCCTTATGTGATCTTGGAGTCGGTGTTAGTGTTATGCCTCTCTCTTTATATTGAATAAGTTGACACCTACTGAAATCTCTTTGCAAATGGCCGATAAATCAACTGCTATATCTGTCGGTATTTGTGAGGATGTGCCTGTTGTGGTTGCAAATATTGCTATTTAACCGGACTTTGTTATTCTTGATATTCCCGAGGACGACAATATGTTGATCATACTTGGTAGACCTTTTCTAAATACTGCAGGGGCTGTTATTGATTGCAACAAAGGCAATGTCACTTTTCGTGTTAATGGTAATGAGCATATGGTACACTTTCCAAGGAAACAACCTCAAGTTCATAGTATAAATTCTATTGGAAAATTTTCAATGATTACTATTGGAGGTTTTGAATTCCCTCTTCCTACTGTCAAAAAGAAATATGATATTCTTATTGTTGGGGACATGCATATCCCAGTTGAGGTAACCTAGTGTTATTCGAAAGTTCTCTAGTTTTATATTATTCGGAAGAAGTTCGTTAACAAGACTTGATCAACCTTGTTAGCGGATTCCTTTTGATGAGCATGAGATGGATGAAGCTAGAAAGCACAACTCTCTGTACCCTCCTTTTACTTTATGTTATTTAGATTAAATAAAGAAAAAATAGTATTTTTCTGCCTGTTTTCTGAATTATCCATGCAATAAAAACACCTCAAAAATAAAAGTTCTCCAAATGCCCTGAAAATGCGGTATGATTTTTTTTAGAATATTTAAGAATTTCTAGCACTCAGAACACACCAGGGGGGCCACCATTTGGCCATGAGGGCACAGGGCGCGCCCACCCCCCTGGGGCGCGCCCCCTGCCTCGTGGGCCCCACGTGGACCCCCTCCACTTATTCCAGCACCCATTCACTTCGTCCTCCTCCAGAAAAAATCCTCTCATAACTCAAACCCGTGTTCTAGCTCATCTTGCTGCCATTTTCGATCTCCTTGCTCAAAGCTCCATTCAAAAAATTGTTTTGGGGGATTGTTCTTTGGTATGTGACTCCTCCAACAGTCCAATTAGTTTTTGTTCTAGTGCTTTATTTATTGCAATTTTTGCTGCTAAAGTGACCCTGCTCTTGATCTTGCATGTCAAATTTATATGGTCTAAAGTAGTTTTAATGCATGATATAGCCTCTTGGTACTTGTGGGAGTAGTAGCTATCAATCTTGCTGAGTTTGGTTCATTTTAATTTTGAGTTACTAAAAATTTCAGATTTTTTTTAGAGAAAATGCTGAAGAGATTGTTGAGGGGCTCCTCGAGCCGAAGCTCGAAGGATAAGTAGAATGAGGAGAATAAAAAGCCCAAATACAATCTTCCTCACACCGCGGAGGTCCGGTCGTGTGAATGGCCTTGTGATACATTCTTGAGGGCTGCCAGAATTTACAATGACTTTTATTATCTGGCCGAGAATGCAGGGCTCACCGACTTCCTCCATGACCAGTGCAAACAGTATCTCTTACTCACTAATATTTTTGTGCAAAATTTTTATTTCCATACTAAGAAATCACCACCTTCAGTGGAGTTTCGATTATATCATGAGGTTAAGGAGATGTCACTCTATTTTTTGTCAGGTCTGCAAGATACCCTTTGTGTGCAGCATCGAGGAACCACATGGTAGTGATGTGGATGGATTTATTGATAGAATTGCTGTAGTGGAAATGAGGAAAGTTTCCGATGCAAGAATTACTAGTATACATTTTCTTGTTCTATGTTACTTTGCGATATTTGCTAGTAGATGCTTAATTGGTCGCGGGAACAGTGGAAATCTTAGTGCTCCTGATCTTGTTATTTTGCGTCATGCTTTGTTTCTTGATACAACCTTTAGTTTAGGTGCCATTGTTGCTAAACAGTTAAGTCTGAACCATACAAAGGGCCCCATCTTCGGAGGCATCTTTGCTTCACGCCTTGCTAAACACTTTGAGATACCTAGGCATTATGAGAAAGGAAAAATAGCTGCCCCTTATTTTTCTAGATTATAAGAGTATGGTAGCACATGAATTTATTGTTAAAAATAATAAGAAGATGCTTAAGTATAATTTGATATTTGATAAAACTCATTGTGAGACTATTACCTTGCCTGCACCCTCTTTGTTTAACATACTTTCAGGCATGTACCTCATCTTTCCCGAGGCCATTTATGCATACTGGAGGCTGACACAAGTCCCAGAGCCTGAGCCTGAGCCACCACTTAACCCTTATCGATAGTCTATTTATCAATGGGATCCGGAGGAGATCGCCAACCAGTAGCACCCTGAGGACCCTCCTCAGTACACCGGAGAGAGTAGCTTCGATCCGTGGGCATAGACCAACTTAGGCCAAAAGCCTAAGCTTGGGAGAGTATGTATTTCTCACAGACATTACATTCATGTTCACACACTCATGCTAGTTGTCGGTGCTCATACTTTTTCATTGTACTATCCAAGCTAGTTTATTTTCTTTTCTTGCTTTCTTCTTGTGTGTTTGAAAAACTTTAAGAAAACCCAAAAAAATTAGTTGTAGCCTTTAGCTAGTTTACTTTCCATGCATGTAGTAGTAGTAATTAAAAGAAAACCCAAATAGATTTCTCATTCTTCTTTTGCTTGTTGGGATCTTTCCCATGTAAATAGTTTTATTTCTTTTCTTTTCCTTGGGGGTCGAGAGGAGAAGACCACGATGAAAATGTTGAGTGGCTATCATATGCATTATTGTTGATCTAACCAAGAGCCCATATTACCTTGTCTTGTCCTTTGTATTAAATGCTTGCAGATTCCAGCTTAGTCCAATGCACGTGCACTATTATTATTATCCACACCGTTCGGTCATGCAAGTGAAAGGCAATAATGACGATATATGATGGACTGATTGAGATGAGAGAAGCTGGTATGAACTCGACCTATCTTGTTTTTGTAAATATGATTAGTCCAATGTTCCTGATTCAGCCTATTATGGATGAGACATGTTTACAATGATAATTAGAGATTATAGTTGCTCATGCCATGCTTAATTAGCTAGGAGTTTATAATGGTTTACCTTGCATGCCAACATGCTATTAAAATAGTTGTGATGTGGTATGATAGGGTGGTATCCTCCTTTGAATGATTCGAGTGGCTTGACTTGGCACATGTTCACGCATGTAGTTGAAACAAAACCAACATAGCCTCCACGATATTTATGTTCATGGTTATTTATATCCTACTCATGCTTGCACTCATTATTGATTAATCTTAATGTATGTTCATGACTGTTGTCGCTATCTAGTTGGTCGCTTCCCAGTCTCTTTCTAGCTTTCACTTGTACTAAGCGGGAATACTGCTTGTGCATCCACTTTCATAATCCCCAAAGTTATTCCATATGAGTCCACCATACCTTCCTACATGCGGTATTTACCTGCCGTTCCAAGTAAATTTCTATGTGCCAAACTCTAAACCTTCAAATGAAATTCTGTTTTGTATGCTCGAATAGCTCATGTATCCACTAGGGTTGTCTATATCTTCCATTCTAGGTGGGTTATTCTCATGATGAGTGGACTCCACTCATCAGTCATGAGAAAATGGCCGGTAACCGGGATGCCCAGTCCCATGCTCAAATCAAATCAAAATAAATGCAAAAAAAAACTCCCCCAGGATTGTTGTTAGTTGGACGGCACCCGTTGTTTCAGACAAGCCATGGATTGATTTTTGGTGGGGAGTATAAACTTTACCATTCTGTTTGGGAACCGCCTATAATGTGTATAGCATGGAAGATATCGAGATCTCCTGGTTGTTATGTTGACAATGAAAGTATACTGCTCAAAATATTATTTATCTCCATTTCGAAAACTCAAGCTCTGGCACCTCTGCAAATCCCTGCTTCTCTCTTAAAAGAGCCTATCTATTTACTTTTATGTTGAGTCATCATCCTCTTATTAAGAAAAGCACTAGTTGGAGAGCACCGCTGTCATTTGCATGCATTGCTATTAATTTACATTGAGTATGACTGTGATTGGATCTCTTTTACCATGAATTACAATGTCTAGTCAGTCCGTGATCTTCAGGGGTGCTCTGCATTTATGTTTTGCGGTCTCAGAAAGGGCTAGCGAGATACCATCTTGTTATATCATATTATGATTGTTTTGAGAAAGTGTTGTCATTCAAGATTTATTATTATTGCTCGTTAGTTGATTATGCTGTTGGAAATATGCCCTAGAGGCAATAATAAATAAGTTATTATTATATTTCCTTGTTCATGATAATCATTTATTATCCATGCTATAATTGTATTGATAGGAAACTCAGATACATGTGTGGGTACATAGACAACACCATGTCCCTAGCAAGCCTCTAGTTGACTAGCTCGTTGATCAATAGATGGTTACGGTTTCCTAACCATGGACATTGGATGTCGTTGATAACGGGATCACATCATTAGGAGAATGATGTGATGGACAAGACCCAATCCTAAGCCTAGCACAAAGATCGTGTAGTTCATATGCTAAAGCTTTTCTAATGTCAAGTATCATTTCCTTAGACCATGAGATTGTGCAACTCCCGGATACCGTAGGAATGCTTTGGGTGTACCAAACATCACAACGTAACTGGGTGGTTATAAAGGTGCACTACAGGTATCTCCGAAAGTGTCTGTTGGGTTGGCACGAATCGAGACTGGGATTTGTCACTCCGTTTAACGGAGAGGTATCTCTGGGCCCACTCGGTAGGACATCATCATAATGTGCACAATGTGACCAAGGGGTTGATCACGGGATGATGTGTTACGGAACGAGCAAAGAGACTTGCCGGTAACGAGATTGAACAAGGTATCGGCATACCGACGATCGAATCTCGGGCAAGTACAATACCGCTAGACAAAGGGAATTGAATACGGGATTGATCAAATCCTCGACGTCGTGGTTCATCCGATGAGATCATCGTGGAACATGTGGGGGCCAACATGGGTATCCAGATCCCGCTGTTGGTTATTGACCGGAGAACGTCTCGGTCATGTCTGCATGATTCCCGAACCCGTAGGGCCTACACACTTAAGGTTCGATGACGCTATGGTTATAAAGGAAGTTTGTATGTGGTTACCGAATGTTATTCGGAGTCCCGGATGAGATCCCGGACATCACGAGGAGTTCCAGAATGGTCCAGAGGTAAAGATTTATATATGGGAAGTCCTGTTTTGGTCAGCGGAAAAGTTTCGGGTTTTATCGGTAACGTACCGGGACCACCGGGAGGGTCCCGAGGGTCCACCAAGTGGGGCCACCATCCCCAGAGGGCAGCATGGGCCAAGTGTGGGAGGGGACCAGCCCCAGGTGGGCTGGTGCGCCCCCCACAAGGGCCCAAGGCGCCTAGGGTTTGGGGAGGGGGCGCCCCACCTTGCTTGGGGGGCAAGTTTCCCCATCTCCCTCCCTTGGCCGCCCCCCTAGATGGGATCTAGGGCTGGCCGCCGCCCCTAGGGGTGGAAACCTAGGTGGGGGCGCAGCCCCCTCTCCCCCTATATATAGTAGAGGCAAAGGAGCAGCCCAACACACGAAGTTCTTCTCCTGTTGGCGCAGCCCTACCTCTCTTTCTCCTCATATCTCGCGGTGCTTGGCGAAGCCCTGCTGGATTACCACGCTCCTCCATCGCCACCACACCGTTGTGCTGCTGCTGGAGGGAGTCTTCCTCAACCTCTCCCTCTCTCCTTGCTGGATCAAGGCATGGGAGACGTCACTGGGCTGCACGTGTGTTGAACGCGGAGGTGCCGTCCGTTCGGTACTAGGATCTCCGGTGATTTGGATCATGACGAGTACGACTCCTTCAACCCTGTTCTCTTGAACGCTTCCACTTAGAGATCTACAAGGGTATGTAGATGCACTCTCCTTCCCCTCGTTGCTAGTTTCTCCATAGATGGATCTTGGTGACTCGTAGGAAAATTTTAAATTTCTGCTACATTCCCCAACAGTGGCATCATGAGCTAGGTCTATTGCGTAGATTCTTCGCACGAGTGGAACGCAAAGTAGTTGTGGGCGTTGATGTTGTTCAATATGCTTACCGTTACTAGTCCAATCTTGATTCGGCGGCATTGTGGGATGAAGCGGCCCGGACCGACCTTACACGTACACTTAAGTGAGACAGGTTCCACCGACTGACATGCACTTGTTGCATAAGGTGGCTAGCGGGTGCCAGTCTCTCCCACTTTAGTCGGATCGGATTCGATGAAAAGGGTCCTTATGAAGGGTAAATAGCAATTGACATGTCACGTTGTGGTTTCTGCGTAGGTAAGAAACGTTCTTGCTAGAAACCCATAGCAGCCACGTAAAACATGCAAACAACAATTAGAGGACGTCTAACTTGTTTTTGCAGGGTATGCTATGTGATGTGATATGGCCAAGAAGAATGTGATGAATGATATGTGATGTATGAGATTGATCATGTTCTTGTAATGGGAATCACGACTTGCATGTCGATGAGTATGACAACCGGCAGGAGCCATAGGAGTTGTCTTTATTTATTGTATGACCTGCGTGTCATTGAACAACGCCATGTAATTACTTTACTTTATTGCTAACCGGTAGCCATAGTAGTAGAAGTAATAAGTTGGCGAGACAACTTCATGTAGACACGATGATGGAGATCATGATGATGGAGATCATGGTGTCATGCCGGTGACGATGATGATCATGGAGCCCCGAAGATGGAGATCAAAAGGAGCAAAATGATATTGGCCATATCATGTGACTATTTGATTGCATGTGATGTTTATCATGTTTATACATCTTATTTGCATAGAACGACGGTAGTAAATAAGATGATCCCTCATTAAAACTTCAAGAAAGTGTTCCCCCTAACTGTGCACCGTTGCGGAAGTTCGTCGTTTCGAAGCACCACGTGATGATCGGGTGTGATAGATTCTAACATTCACATACAACGGGTGTAAGCCGGATTTACACATGCGAAACACTTAGGTTGACTTGGCGAGCCTAGCATGTACAGACATGGCCTCGGAACACAAGAGACCGAAAGGTCGAGCATGAGTCATATGGTAGATACGATCAACATGAAGATGTTCACCGATGATGACTAGTCCGTCTCACGTGATGATCGGACACGGCCTAGTTGACTCGGATCATGTAATCACTTAGATGACTAGAGGGATGTCTATCTGAGTGGGAGTTCATAAGATGAACTTAATTATCCTGAACATAGTCAAAAACCCTTTGCAAATTATGTCATATCTCGCACTTTAGTTCTACTGTTTTAGATATGTTCCTAGAGAAAATATAGTTGAAAGTTGATAGTAGCGATTATGCGGACAGTAGAAAGCTTATGTCCTTAATGCACCGCTCAGTGTGCTGAACCCCAAACGTCGTCTGTGGATGTTGCGAACATCGGACATACACGTTTTGATAACTACGTGATAGTTCAGTTAAACGGTTTAGAGTTGAGGCACCAAAGATGTTTTCTAAACGTCGCGGAACATACGAGATGTTTCGAGGGCTGAAATTGGGATTTCAGGCTCGTGCCCACGACAAGAGGTATAAGACCTCTGACGATTTTCTTTGCCTGCAAACTAAGGGAGAAAAGCTCAATAGTTGAGCTTGTGCTCAGATTGTCTGAGTGCAACAATCACTTGAATCGAGTGGGAGTTGATCTTCCAGATGAGATAGTGATGTTTCTCCAAAGTCATTGCCACCAAGCTGCTAGAGCTTTGTGATGAACTATAACATATCAGGGATAGATATGATGATCCTTGAGGTATTCGCGATGTTTGACACCTCAAAAGTAGAAATCAAGAAGGAGCATCAATTGTTGATGGTTGGTGAAACTAGTTTCAAGAAGGGCAAGGGCAAGAAGGGATACTTCATGAAACGGCAAATCAGCTGCTGCTCTAGTGAAGAAACCCAAGGTTGAACCCAA
This sequence comes from Triticum aestivum, assembly GCF_018294505.1. Lineage (NCBI taxonomy): Eukaryota > Viridiplantae > Streptophyta > Magnoliopsida > Poales > Poaceae > Triticum > Triticum aestivum. The sequence goes on from NC_057804.1 coordinate 648,469,719, forward strand.
ACCCGAGACTAAGTGCTTCTGTAATAAGGGGAACAGCCACTGGAGCAGAATTACCCTAGATACTTGGTAGATGAGAAGGCTGGCAAGGTCGATAGAAGTATATTGGATATACATTATGTTAATGTGTACTTTACTAGTACTCCTAGTAGCACCAGGGTATTAAGATACCGGTTCGGTTGCTAAGTGTTAGTAACTCGAAATAAAAGAGCTACGGAATAAACGGAGAGTAGCTAAAGGTGAGCTGACGATATGTGTTGGAAGTGTTTCCAAGTTTGATGTGATCAAACATCGCACGCTCCCTCTACCATCAAGATTAGTATTAAACCTGAATAATTGTCATTTGGTGCTTGCGTTGAGCATAGACATGATTGGATTATGTCTATCGCAATACGGTTATTCATTTAAGGAGAATAATGGTTACTTTGTCTATTTGAATAATACCTTCAATGGTCTTGCACCCAAAATGAATGGTTTATTAAATCTCAATCGTAGTGATACACATGTTCATGCCAAAAGATATAAGATAGTAATGATAGTACCACCTACTTGTGGCACTGCCATGTAAGTCATATTGGTATAAAACGCATGAAGAAGCTCCATGTTGATGGATCTTTGGACTCACTCATTTTGAAAAGTTTGAGACATGCGAACCATGTCTATTGGTGTATACGCATGAAGAAACTCCATGCAGATGGATCGTTTGGACTCACTTGATTTTGAATCACTTGAGATATGCAAATCATACCACATGGGCAAGATGACTAAAAAGCCTCATTTTCAGTAAGATGGAACAAGATAGCAACTTGTTGGAAGTAACACATTTTGATGTGTGCAGTCCAATGAGTGCTGAGGCATGCAGTGAATATCGTTATGTTCTCACTTCACAGATGATTCGAGTAGATGTTGTATATTTACTTGATGAAACACAAGTCTGAATTATTGAATGGTTCAAGTAATTTCAGAGTGAAGTTGAAGATCATTGTGACAAGAGGATAAAATGTCTATGATATGATTATAGAGATGAGTATCTGAGTTACGAGCTTTCGCACACAATTAAGACATTGTGGAAATTGTTTCACAATTAATACCGCCTGGAACACCATAGTGTGATGGTGTGTCCGAACATCATAGTTGCATCCTATTGGATATGGTGCGTACCATGATGTCTCTTATCAAATTACCACTATCATTCATGGGTTAGGCATTAGAGACAACCGCACTCACTTTAATAGGGCACCACGTAATTCCGTTGAGACGACACCGTTTGAACTATGGTTTGGAGAAACCTAAGTTGTCATTTCTTAAAAGTTTGGGGCTGCGACACTTATGTGAAAAAGTTTCAGGTTGATAAGCTTGAACCCAAATCAGATAAAATGCATCTTCATAGGACACCCAAAACAGTTGGGTATACCTCCTAATTCAGATCCGAAAGCAATAGGGATTGTTTCTTGAATCGGGTCCTTTCTCGAGGAAAACTTTGTCTCGGAAAGTTGAGTGGGAGGATGGTGGAGACTTGATATGGTTATTGAACCGTCACTACAACTAGTGTGTAGCAGAGCACTGGAAGTTGTTCCTGTGGCACCTACACCAATTGAAGTAGAAGCTTATGATAGTGATCATGAAGTTTCGGCTCAAGTCACTACCGTACCTCGTAGGGTGACAAGGATGCGTACTATTTCAGAGTGGTACAGTAATCCTGTCTTGAAGGTCATGTTGCTAGACAACAATGAACCTACGAGCTATGGAGAAGCGATGGTGGGCCCATATTCCGACAAATGGTTAGAAGCCATGAAATCCGAGATAGGATCCATGTATCAGAACAAAGCATGGACTTTGGTGGACTTGCCCATGATCGGCAAGCCATTGAGATAAATGGATCTTTAAGAAGAAGACGGACGTGGACTGTAATGTCACCGTCTATGAAGCTCGACTTGTGGCGAAGAGTTTTTTCACAAGTTCAAGGAGTTGACTACGATGAGATTTTCTCATTCGTAGCGATGCTTAAGTCCGTCGGAATCATGTTAGCATTAGCTGCATTTATGAAATCTGGCAGATGGATGTCAAAATGAGTTTCCTTACCAATTTTCATAAGGAAAGGTTGTATGTGATACAATCAGAAAGGTTTTGTTGATCCTACGGATGCTAAAAGGTATGCTAGCTCCAGCGATCCTTCCATGGACTGGAGTAAGCATCTCGGAGTTGGAATATACACTTTGATAAGATGATCAAAGATTTTGGGTTTATACAAAGTTTATGAGAAACTTGTATTTCCAAAGAAGTGAGTGGGAGCACTATAGAATTTCTGATGAGTATATGTTGTTGACATATTGTTGATCAGAAATGATGTAGAATTTCTAGAAAGCATATAGGGTTATTTGAAAAGTGTTTTTCAATGGAAAACCTGGATTAGGCTACTTGAACAATAAGCATCAAGATCTATAGGATAGATCAAAATGCTTAATAGTACTTTCAAATGAGCACATACCTTGACATGATCTTGAAGGTATTCAAGATGGATCAGTCAAAGAAGGAGTTCTTGCCTGAATTGTAAGGTACGAAGTTAAGACTTAAAGCTCGACCACGGCAGAAAAGAGAGAAAGGACGAAGGTCGTCCCCTATGCTTCAGACGTAGGCTCTATAGTATGCTATGCTGTGTACCGCACCGGAAGTGTGCCTTGCCATGAGTAAGTCAAGGGGTACAAGAATGATCCAGGAATGGGTCATTGAACAACGGTCAAAATTGTCCTTGGAGTAAATAAGGACATGTTTCTCGATTATGGAGGTGATAAAGAGTTCGGCGTAAAGGGTTACGTCGATGCAAGCTTTAACACCTATCCGAATGACTCTGAGTAGCAAACCGGATACGTATAGTGGAGCAACCATTTGGAATAGCTCCAAGTGGAGTGTGGAAGCAGCATTTACAATATGACCTAGAGATTTGCGAAGTACATACGGATCTGAATGTTGCAGACCCATTGACTAAAACCTCTCTTACAAGCAAAACATGATCAAACCCCAGAACTCATTGAGTCTTAATCACATGATGATGTGAACTAGTTTAGTGACACTAGTAAACTCTTTGGATGTTGGTCACATGGCGATGTGACCTGTGAGTGTTAATCACATGGCGATGTGAACTAGATTATTGACTCTAGTGCAAGTGGGAAACTGTTGGAAATATGCCCTAGAGGCAATAATAAATTAGTTATTATTATATTTCCTTGTTCATGATAATCGTTTATTATCCATGCTATAATTGTATTGATAGGAAACTCAGATACATGTGTGGGTACATAGACAACACCATGTCCCTAGTAAGCCTCTAATTGACTAGCTCGTTGATCAATAGATGGTTACGGTTTCCTGACCATGGACACTGGATGTCGTTGATAACGGGATCACATCATTAGGAGAATGATATGATGGACAAGACCCAATCCTAAGCCTAGCACAAAGATCGTGTAGTTCATATGCTAAAGCTTTTCTAATGTCAAGTATCATTTCCTTAGACCATGAGATTGTGCAACTCCCGGATACCGTAGGAATGCTTTGGGTGTACCAAACGTCACAACGTAACTGGGTGGCTATAAAGGTGCACTACAGGTATCTCCGAAAGTGTCTGTTGGGTTGGCACGAATCGAGACTAGGATTTGTCACTCCGTGTAATGGAGAGGTATCTCTGGGCCCACTTGGTAGGACATCATCATAATGTGCACAATGTGACCAAGGGGTTGATCACGGGATGATGTGTTATGGAACGAGTAAAGAGACTTGCCGATAACGAGATTGAACAAGGTATCGACATATCGACGATCGAATCTCGGGCAAGTACAATACCGCTAGACAAAGGGAATTGAATACGGGATTGATCGAATCCTCGACATCGTGGTTCATCCGATGAGATCATCGTGGAACATGTGGGATCCAACATGGGTATCCAGATCCCGCTGTTGGTTATTGACCGGAGAACGTCTCGGTTATGTCTGCATGATTCCCAAACCCGTAGGGTCTACACACTTAAGGTTCGATGACGCTAGGGTTATAAAGGAAGTTTGTATGTGGTTACCGAATGTTGTTAGGAGTCCCGGATGATATCCCGAACGTCACAAGGAGTTCCGGAATGGTCCGGAGGTAAAGATTTATATATGGGAAGTCCTGTTTTGGTCACCGGAAAAGTTTCGGGTTTTATCGGTAACGTACCGGGACCACCGGGAGGGTCCCGGGGGTCCACCAAGTGGGGCCACCATCCCCGGAGGGCAGCATGGGCCAAGTGTGGGAGGGGACCAGCCCCAGGTGGGCTGGTGCGCCCCCCCACAAGGGCCCAAGGCGCCTAGGGTTTGGGGAGGGGGCGCCCCACCTTGCTTGGGGGGCAAGTTTCCCCCTCTCCCTCCCTTGGCCGCCCCCCTAGATGGGATCTAGGGTTGGCCGCCGCCCCTAGGGGTGGAAACCTAGGTGGGGGCGCAGCCCCCTCTCCCCCTATATATAGTGGAGGCAAAGGAGCAGCCCAACACACGAAGTTCTTCTCCTGTTGGCGCAGCCCTACCTCTCTTTCTCCTCATATCTCGCGGTGCTTGGCGAAGCCCTGCTGGATTACCACGCTCCTCCATCACCACCACGCCGTTGTGCTGCTGCTGGAGGGAGTCTTCCTCAACCTCTCCCTCTCTCCTTGCTGGATCAAGGCATGGGAGACGTCACCGGGCTGCACGTGTGTTGAACGCGGAGGTGCCATCCGTTCGGCACTAGGATCTCCGGTGATTTGGATCATGATGAGTACGACTCCTTCAACCCCATTCTCTTGAACGCTTCTGCTTAGAGATCTACAAGGGTATGTAGATGCACTGTCCTTCCCCTCGTTGCTAGTTTCTCCATAGATGGATCTTGGTGACTCGTAGGAAAATTTTGAATTTCTGCTACGTTCCCCAACATATGCCATTGATATGAATAAACATGAGACCTAAATGTTATTGTGGATATGGTTAGTTCGAAATCTTTGCTGAAAACTTGAATGCCGGCTTTACATATTTGCAACAATAAGATCAAACAGAGTTTGTAAAAGTTTTTCTTTATCACTTTCAGTTTGTCAACTGAACTGCTTAAGGACAAGCAAAGGTTTACGCTTGGGGGAGTTGATACGTCTCCAATGTATCCACTTTTCCAAACACTTTTGCCCTTGTTTTGGACTCTAACTTAAATGATTTGAATGGAACTAACCCGGACTGACGTTGTTTTCAGCAGAATTGCCATGGTGTTATTTTTGTGCAGAAATAAAAGTTCTCGGAATGACCTGAAAATCCGCGGAGACAGGTTTTGGAATTAATAAAAATATTGGCGAAAGAATCATCATCAAGGGGCCCACACCCTGTCCACGAGGGTGCAGGGCGCGCCCCCTACCTCGTGGGCCCCCTGGGACTCCATCGACCTCAACCCCAACTCCATATATTCACTTTCGGGCGAGAAAAATCAGAGAGAAGGATTCATCGAGTTTTATAATACGAAGCCGCCGCCAAGCCCTAATCTTCCTTGGGAGGGCTGATCTGGAGTCTGTTCGAGGCTCCGGAGAGGGGAATCCGTCGCCATCGTCATCATCAACCATCCTCCATCACCAATCTCATGATGCTCACCGCCGTGCGTGAGTAATCCCATCGTAGGCTTGCTGGACGGTGATGGGTTGGATGAGATTTACCATGTAATCGAGTTAGTTTTGTTAGGGTTTGACCCCTAGTATGCATTATGTTCTAAGATTGATGTTGCTATGACTTTGCTATGCTTAATGCTTGTCACTAGGGCCCGAGTGCCATGATTTCAGATCTGAACCTATTATATTTTTATGAATATATGTGAGTTCTTGATCCTATCTTGTAAGTCAATAGTCACCTACTATGTGTTATGATCCGGCAACCCCGAAGTGACAATAATCAGGACCACTTCCGTTGATGACCGTAGTTTGAGGAGTTCATGTGTTCACTAAGTGTTAATGCTTTGGTCTGATACTCTATTAAAAGGAGGCCTTAATATCTCTTAGTTTCCAATAGGACCCCGCTGCCACGGGAGGGTAGGACAAAAGATGTCATGCAAGTTCTTTTCCATAAGTACGTATGACTATATTCGGAATACATGCCTACATTACATTGATGAACTGGAGCTAGTTCTGTGTCACCCTATGTTATAACTGTTACATGAGGAATCTCATCCGACATAATTATCCATTACTGATCCATTGCCTACGAGCTTTTCACATATTGATCTTTTTTTAGTTACTTCTCCGCTGCCACTGTTACGATTACTACAAAACTGCTGCTGTTACTTTTGCCACCGTTACTTCCATACTACTTTGCTACTAAATACTTTGCTGCAGATATTAAGTCTTTCAGGTGTGGTTGAATTGACAACTCAGCTGCTAATACTTGATAATATTCTTTGGCTCCCCTTGTGTCGAATCAATAAATTTGGGTTGAATACTCTACCCTCGAAAACTGTTGCGATCCCCTATACTTGTGGGTTATCATTCATCGGAGCCAGGGAAAGATTGACCAGTTCAGAGCAGTGGTAGATGATTGTGCACTGGTCAACTTGGGCTACATTGGAATTCACTGGACTTTCGAAAAGAAGGTGGCCGGAGGGACATATACACGAGTAAGGTTGGATCGGGCACTTGCATGTACTGCATGGAATGGGCTCCATCCCCATGCAAAACTGGAACACCTCCCATCCGTTGGAGCTTCGGACCACCTCCCTATACTTGTTTACATGCAGCCCAATGATTCTCTAGTCATGGAACGCCAGTTTCGCTACTTGTTTACATGCAGCCCAATGATTCTCTAGTCATGGAACGCCAGTTTCGCTACTTGTTTACATGCAGCCCAATGATTCTCTAGTCATGGAACGCCAGTTTCGCTAAAAATCAATGTGGGAGACACATGCAGAGTTGCAACCGCTAGTTCAACC
>NC_057804.1:648476991-648491021 GCF_018294505.1 Triticum aestivum
ACAGTGGTAGAGATTGCAGAGAGAGATTAAAGAATCTGGCCGGGTCGCTCTTAGCTTGGGACAGAAGTAGCTTTAGCAGTGTTCGAAAGAATATAAAAAGGTTGAAACATGAGCTGGAGGTTCTTCGATGTGTACCTCCACGGGTTGGTCCATATCCCAGGGAGATTAAAATCAAGGATGAACTAGTGCACCTGTACAGAAGAGAAGACCAGATGTGGAGGCAAAGAGCAAGAGTTGAATGGCTATGGTCTGGTGATAAAAACACTCGATATTTCATTTAAGAGCAAATATGAGACGTGCAAAAAATAGGATAAATGCATTGTTAAGGGATGATGGCAGTACTACTCAGGATATACAAGAGATGCATGACCAATGATTTCTATAACACATTGTACACCTCGAAAGGAGTGCAAGACATGCAGCACGTTCTGGACACAGTTCCTAGCAAAGTGACTCCACAGATGAATGATTGTCTTATAGCGCGATATACTCTAAGGAGGTAAAAACGACATTGTTTCAAATGGCACCTAAGAAGGCCCCTGGACCGGATGGCTTCCCAGCGCAATTCTTCCAGAAACATTGGGAAATATGTGGACCTTCAGTGACTCAAGCAGTGATGGAAATAGTGGAAGGAAGGGAGACTGCAGATAAGATAAACAATACGGTTTTGGTTCTCATCCCCAAGGTAAAAAAACCCTATGCTTATGTCACAATTTAGGCCTATCAGTCTGTGCAATGTTCTTTACAAGATAACCTCAAAAGTGATCGCTAACCGCCTAAGGATTGTATAACCAGAGATTGTATCTGAGGAGCAGTCTACCTTTGTGGCTGGGAGGTTGATCACTGATAATATTATTGCCGCTTATGAGTGCTTATATTTTATGAAAAGGAATAAAGCAAAGAAACACAGGCATGGGGCACTAAAGCTTGACATGATGAAAGCTTATGATCAGGTGGAGTGGAATTATCTGGAGGCTATCATGCTCAAACTGGGCTTCCATGAGAGTTGGGTGAAAATTATTATGGGTATGGTCAGATCAGTGTCCTTCTTGGTGCTATTTAATGGTAAGAGGCTTGAGTAATTTAAACCATCAAGAGGTATCTGTCAGGGTGATCCTATTTCGCCATATCTTTTTTTGCTTGCGGCAGAAGGCCTTTCATGCCTTTTAAAATCTAGAGTTCAGTTGTGCCTTGGTGGCATTCAAGTGGTTGCATCGGCTCCGCCGGTGAATTACTTGTTGTTTGCGGATGATAGCCTGCTGTTTTTAAAGCAACTAGGGAGGGTGCGGAAGAAGTATCTAGTCTGTTGGAAATCTATGCAACTGCTTCAGGGCAACATATAAATAAAAATAAATAATCTTTTTTTCAGCAAGGATGCCCTGAGGCGACAAGGGAAGAAGTCAAGGATATTTTGGGAGTTCCAAATGAACAGTTGAATGAGATATATCTAGGAATGCCAGCTGATGTGGGAGTGTGAAAAAATGGTGCTTTCAAATATTTGAAGGAGAGGCTCTGGAATAAAATTCAAGGATGGATGTCAAAGGTACTACCTTCGGCAGGGAAAGGGGTATTAGTCAAGTCTATTGCTCAAGTGGTGCCTATCTTTTCTATGTACTGCTTCAAACTACCAAGGGGTTTGTGTGAGCATCTGACATCCATGATTAAAGCGTTTAGGCGGGGAAGCAAAAATGGACAATGGAAGCCATATTGGGTATCATGGGATACTATGTGCATGCCTAAATATATGGGAGGATTGGGCTTTAGAGATTTTGAAATTTTCAACTTGGCCCTCTTTGTGGAGCAAGCGTGGCAAATACTTGACAACCCAGATTCTTTAAGTGGTAGGATCCTAAATGCTGTTTATTTCCCTAACTCTCAGTTTCTGGATGCCGAGATAGGTTCACACCCTTTTCAAATCTAGAGGTCCTTGTTGGATGGCTGAGACATTATGAAACAGGGCCTCATCAGAAAGATAGGGAACGGAAATGCTACGGAAATCTGGAACATGAACTGGATCCCAAGTCAGGAAAATATGCACCCGATCATTTCACCAGTAGAAAATCCCGCTAAGCTGGTGAGTGAGCTAATTTATGGACCAAAAGCTAGATGGAATGAGGAGCTGATTGGGCAACTATTATTACCCTACGATACAGCAGCGATCATGCAAATCCAATATGTACTCGGAATAAAGAAGATTTTTGGTCTTGGAACTTTGAAAGATTGGGGCGATTCACTATCCGGTCATCATACAAAATGCTCATTGACACAAAGCACAGGAGGGAGGATCGGCTGGAGGAACGCCCAGGTTTGTCCAACTCTATAGCAGATAGAAAATCATGGAACACCATTTGGAATGTCATTGTGCTAGCCAAGTTGAAGATGTTTTTGTGGAGGCTAGCTCGCCACTCCATCCCTACAGAGGATATACAGGAAAGAAGAAACATGACGAATGTTGATTCCTATAGGGTGTGCGGCATGCAAGACTCATGGAGGCACAACTTGATTCGGTGCACGATGGCATGCTGTGTGTGGGCACTAGTCGATCCTTTGTTGCTGGAACACTTGACCGCCACTACTAAGCCTTCGGCTCGGAACTGGTTGTTCACCATGATGGAAGTATTATCTCATGGTGAACTCACTCGACACACTATGACGATGTGGGCAATATGGACAGCAAGACATAAGCTTATTCACGAGGGGATCCATCAGAGTCCGTTGTCAACACATCTTTTTGTAACTAGGTTCATTTTTGAATTGGACCAAATAAAGGATGTTACAGAGCAGTCTGCACCAGCAAGAGTACAAAAGGAGGAATGCATGGACCCCGCCTCCCTCAGATTTGTGAAATTCAATGTTGATGTAGGGGGTAGTACTCATCACAATAGAGGAACTGCTAATGCTATTTGCAGAGATAGGGATGGCACATACCTGGGTTCTTCAGTTTTAGTAGTCCATGATTTACTACAGCCAGCGGCACTTGAAGCTTTGTCATGCCGAGAAGCGCTTTCATTGGTAGAGGATCTTGGTCTGCACCATCTCAACATAGCATCAGAATGTCAAGAGGTGATCAAAGGCATCCGGGAGGGTGCCGGTGGATCGCATCAAGGGATTATTAGGGAGATTCACCAGAGGAAACTTTCTTTTGCTTCTTGTAATTTCGTTCATGAGTTTTGACCTAACAACTATGAAGCGCATAAAAATAGGCAAGGTACTCTTCTTCCAGCAGGAAGATATACTCCCTCCGTCCCAATTTTTTTGTCTTGGATTTGTCTAAATACGGATGTATCAAGTCACGTTTTAGTATTAGATACATCTGTATCTAGACAAATCTAAGACAAGAATTTTGGGACGGAGGGAGTACTTGGTTGGGTACACCCCACGACGTCCTTGTAATTCCCATGAATACTGGGAATGATTAATAAAGTATGGCTATTTTTACTAAAAAAATGACGCGCCAAAAAATCATGCACCCTATGTGCGCTCCAAAGACGAGTGGGTGATTTGTCATGGTACGTCACTTATCTTCTGCGCATTAAATTTGATGGCCACGTCTGACGCCCTCTGCAATGGATGTGTAACAGAGAGGTTTTGAATGATTTGACCTGTTACATGCATGCGGATCCTAGAAATGCAAAAGAAAAAAAAACTATTTACACAAACCTACAATTCATTTGCCAAGAAACATCTGGGCTTATGTGACATCTCAAAGGAACTTCCATGCTTATGTGACATTATACATTGTTCAAAGCTTCAAGGTGCATTCGTGATACTTCTAGCACATCACATATTTCACCACCCAAGGGAGTGTTCTTCTCGACATCATGCGAGACAAAAATATCTTTAATGAAGACCAAAATTAACCCGTGGACGCCATACATACCACGCACATGAGTTCAACCCAGGAATGCATTAATTAAAATAACTAAAATAAAGAGCATGTTATTTTATGATAGTTGTACTTCTACCAAAGGGATTACATGACCACCAGACAAAACAACTGATTAGGAATAAATATTGTGTAGATTAAATTGTAGCAAAATAGTACGTGCCTCTAAGATGACCGAGATGTTTTCCTGGGTGGGAGTGCATCGACATAGCAAGGGCGGTAGGGGAAAGCACCGCGGACATCTCTAGCATTTGGCTGGTGATATTGTCTAGGATATATATCACCTAGATATTGTATTCTCGAATTGTGCAGATGATATGCCACGACCGCCTCGCCGAATTTGAGAAGGAGTACGTCCTTGTATGGATGGAATCCGACAATATAACGACCCCAGCCCCAAAAGTTTTCATCTACAACTGCACTGTCATCAAATTCAATGAAGTTGTGCTCGTCCGAGTTCCATGAGTAGTCAGAACCATCGCTACTCCCGAGTCCTGCATGATCATCATTGCCATAGCTATCTTGTTCTTCATCCTCTTCACCTCGTGTCTTATCATAACGATCTTGTTTTTCTTCTTCATCATCTTGTGTCTCGTTGTAGTTATCTTCTTCCTCTTCCTCTACTTCCTCTCCATGCTCATACGTGTCCTCTTCGGTCCCATCGGCACAATCATCATTGCTATCCTCATCGTTTTCACTTTCAAATAAACTAATCAAGTCTTTGGTGCTTTCAACCACCGCCCATGTCTTCTTTGGTTCTATCCTCAGTCGGTCCCTCATATAATCCATGGTACGCTCTTGCTCTTTAAGGTCAGCTTTGTGTGCCAACTTCCATCTGAACTGACCATCGGGTAACTCTGTCAGATCCCATACCTCAAGTTGTAACTCTTTGAATATCGCATAGCGGATCCCTCTGCCGTAGCTTCCTAAGTACCTCTCCGGCAGTTGCCATTGATTCAATCCCTCAGCGACCGAGAGGATGCCCTGGGAGTTTAACCATGTCGTACGTCCCTTTTGAACAATGCAGGACCATGAGGACACCACTGTGACAGTGCACGTAGAGCGAGCCATGGCAGTACTCGGCCGACCACCATGTTTGCTGGTCCCTGCAACGTGGTGCGGTGACCACGTCATAGAGGTGTCCCAAAGTGCAGCGCCCCGGCGTGAACTCACGGATCTCCCACTCGTCTGTTAATGAAGAGAACACAAAAACTCGAAATAACTTTGGTACCTCGGCAGTAGGCACATAGGAACTGGACTGGCTCTGAGAATGGGGTGGCCCTTGGGCGTGTGACTTGTGCTGCTCATCTTCTTCTTCCTCCGATCTAGATGGTTGCTCTTCTTCAAACAGGTTGGGTAGGGACGTATGCTCCCAATCGACCCAGCATGGTCGTTTGGCACGTGACCACTTATGTTGCCACGCTTCTTCTTCGCTGTCACGTTGTAGCTTTTCGGTGGGAAAGAAGAACACCTGGTGGTGCGGCGACACGGCCGGGTCAAAGGAAAGGAACACGCCCTCGACGCTGTACGGCCATGGCGTCGGCGGCTGCGGCAGGCGGGCGTACCGCGACGTGGCTGGGTTGCACACGGCGATGGCATTCAATGAAGGGCTGTATCTGTAATCCCCCGTTACGAGGAGCAAGCCGTTGCAGTGCTGCTTCACGCGGCAATACAAGTGGTTCCAGAAGAGACGCCGATAGCAGGGAACGTGGGCGTCAGCCGACGCCGGCGGGCCGAACAAGGCGAAGTCGGGGTCGAAGCCGTAGTAGGTGGCGAAGACGCCGGGAAACTCGCGAGGGAAGACTTGCAGAAGGAGGAGGGTGTGGGTGTGGGCGGCGACGAGGTCGCGCCACGCGCGGCAGACGCACCGGGACATGGCGAGGGCGCGGCCGGGGAGGCGCCGGAGGACGTCGAGCAGGAGGTCGCTGGGGAGGCAGATGCCGTTGTCGTCCATCACGCCGGCCTGGACGCAGGCGAAAGTCGCGTGACCGGCCGGCGCTGTTAGGAGGTGATCTCGATCGGGTGCAAGATGATGGAGGAATAGTAGGATCTAGCGATTGTAATAGTAGTGGGAAATACTAGCTGCCTTGTATATAGCGCCTGTGCATGGGGCAATGTAAAATGCGGGAGCCAGCTCTAACAAAAAACTTGGACGCCACGTTCATGACCTGATGATCAAATCACATTTGAAGATCTGGTTAATCAAAGGCAGATATATTTGCTAAGGCCAGTTAAAGGCAGATCCTCGCAGAAAAGATTGAAATCTTCATATTATAAGTGTGATATATGTGCTGCAGCTACACAGGATTTGTTGCTTCTAGTCATATATGTGCCGCGCAACCTTGCCTGGTCCAGGCCATCGGTCGAGGTCGGCAAGTCTCCGCATGCGCTCCAACTCAAATAATTTCCCATTTCCCTTTTTCTTTTGAAAGAATTTCACCGCTTCACCCATGGACATGGACAAACTGCACCCCGCAGACATGATTTGCCTGGTGACTGGTGAGAGAGCAGGACGTGCGTACGATACTGAGATGAGATGATCGAAATGCACAAATCCAACCGCCGGGCCTCACGCCTAGATTAAACACTCCGATAGAACTCAACATCCAAGTACAAGTCATCCTCATCCTAGTTCATGCATGCGAGGCCAGGTTTTGGTTGCACCGCAATTTGAGGGTTTTATAAAACACCATCCTCAAGCCATTCTCTAATTTTAAAATCTCACTTTCCACACCACCTTAATAAGCAAAACAAATAGCTTCCATGAGTGCCTCCTACCATCAGATGCAGCTGAATGGTTGGGATCGACGGGAGAGGGATCGGTCTATGGGTGATGCTCGACCAACCAATGAGGAGGGAGCAGCCACGAAGACGAGCCCGACCCCGATTCAGAGCAGCCAGCCAACTCCCTTTCCACATTGCCGCCGCCCAGTCTTCCTTCCACTCCAGGCATCGATCCACGGGTGATGTGGATGGACCAATCACGAGGGAGCAACAAACGTAACGAAATCCCCCGCCCCTTAGGCTGGTCATAGTGGGGAGTAACTTACCTTCATAGTGGGTAGTGTCATAGGTGTGGTAACATAGTTGCCTTCATTTATTACTTTGTAGACTCATTATGCATTGGAAACCGCTATGTGATGGTAACATATTATGTTACTCTATTTGCCTCTCTCCTCATTAACTACTTGCCACATCATCATTTTTGCTTATGTGGCATCTATGTTACTACCTATGTTACTCCCACTATGACCAGCCTTATCCAGTTCAGTCTCACCCATCCATCGAGTGGATTCCCCCATTGGATGTGGCGGACTGTAGGGATTGGCCGCAGAGGTGATCGATCCGTGGGTAATTATGATTAGCCAATGAGGGGGAAATCAAGGCCGCGTAGAAATTATGACTATAATATTTCTTAAGCTTTATTCTCACAGCATAATAAAATGTGTTTAGTTATTATTATTTTTTCGAGCAACCGGCAGGAGCTCTGCCTTTTCATTAAGAAGAAGAGAATTGACCAGTTTATAAGGAAAACTTGCCGAAAACCGATACATCTGCGATACACGCACACGCCAGCCCCGAGGCTGCACCACTCGAGTCGACGACACTGTCACCCAAGTGACCAGAGACGACACCCTAGAACAGAACACTGGGCTCCGGAGCCACCGCTCCGACATCCACACCGGCCCTGAGGCCACGCACTAGCCTAGTCGATGGCTCTACCGCCCTAGAGGCCAAAGACAACACCCTCCACACACGAGATCTCTGGCGCCGCCGCACCGACTTCCACTCCTGCCCCAAGGCTGCGAACCCACCTAGTCGATGACCATGTCGCCCTGGCGACCAAAGCCAACCACCACACGTAGGAGATACCCGGAGCCGCCGCTCTGACTTCCACGCCGGCCCCGAGGCCGCGCACTCTCCTAGCCGACAACAAAGTTGCAAAGCCACAGAGCCACCGCCAGCAGATGAAGGACCGGACCTCCAAAGGCGTCGCCCCCAAGAGGGAAGCAACGAGGAACGCCGCCAGTTCGGCCAAGGCTGAACTTTGGGTTTTCACCCAAAGAGCCCGTGGCTGAGTTGACGAGGGAGGTGAAGGGGCTCCACGATGCCGTCTCCAACAAGGGAACGACGTCCTAGGACGCTGTCGACACCGGCATCGACCGTGGTCGGGCTAGGCTTTGACCCGGAGCTCATCAAACCCATCTTCACCAGAGCCAATCACCACCGACGGCGGCCAAGCACTCTACACCGCTCGCAACCACCAACCACCTCTTACAGAGCCATCAAAACCACCACGGCACCACGCGCCGTCATGGCAGCCTCGCAACCACCGCCAAGAGTGGAGCCGCCACACCGCCATCCTCCCTCCTCGCTGCCCCAGCCAACGCGCCACAGCACCGCCCACAGCCCGCCGAACTCGAGGCTGACCACCACGCACGGAACGCCGCCGGGAACCGCCTTAGGAGCACCAGCAAGATGGGAACACCACGAGCCGCTCCCCCGCCGGCCACCACACACCACATCCGCAGGAGCCCCGCCCGGATCTGCGCCCCGGACAGCGGCACCGCCACCCGCCCACAGCGCCACCGTGCCACAGCCGCCCGTCACCAGATCCAGGCGGACTTCGATCTGCAACCACCGGCACTGGGGGCATGCTCCACCCCAGACGCAGCCAGTCACACCACCAGAGGAGCCCGAGCAGCACCGTTGAAGGGTCCTCCGCCGTGCTACCGTGACCCACGAGTTCCCGGCGCCCCAGACCAGCGACCCCGACCCGCGGCAGGACCCTGCACGCGAGGGGCGAGAAGACCCACCGCCGATGACGGCGGCATGGCTTCGCCCGACTGGTCTTGTGGCGGCGGCGGGGGAGGAGGGAAGGTGCGGGGAAGACTAGGGCCGGTGGCGGCGGGTTCCTCCCACCGCCCACGGGAGCGACGTGGGAGGAGAGGGTTTGTATTGTACCCGGTTAGCACTTAGTGTTTAGTATTATAGCCTTCTTTTTTTGCGAGAAACTTCAAGAAACATGGATACACACAACATTGGGACGGGGATAGAGCGTGTGAGACGTTATTCCTACTAAAGGACATCACCGACGCCACGCGCCTCAACCAAGGCGCAGAACCTAACAAGAACGAGAAGAGGGTCCATCCCGCCGGCGGGGGCCGTGATCCTTTTTATTTCTCATTGAGCGGCTTTGTGATCTTTTTGGGCTATTCATTGAAAGGGGCATGCACTTGCTAATTACAGGAATTAAATGAGAGCGGCTTTGCATGCATCGATCTGACATATACTAGCTGGCTATCATAAGGCTGGTTGTAATGGGGAGTATCATATCCTACTAATGTATGATAGTACCTCTCTAATGCATAGTATCATATTTAGTATCATGTAGTACTCTATTTATTGTCATGCATGACATAAAGTAGCATAGCATTTATTATGATACGGTATCATGATATGATACTCCACCCTCCTTTTCTTCTTTTAATGCTATGACACCTCATCAAAATTGCCTAGTTGACATGCATGATACTAGCTATGATACTACCATTACGACCAGCCTAACAAAAAATTAGCAGAGGTTTTTCCACGCCACGAGTTAATTACGCGGCGGCGGACTCCAGGCCCTGCCAGCTCCTGGTTGATTTCTACACTTTGACTCCTACACGTCGTCGGATGTCGGCAGACGGCTGAGATGGACCCGAGGAGGAGAGCGATCCGTGGGAGGCCGCCGTCCACCAATCACGGCTCAGCATGAAGCGAAACCTTGTTTATTTCTTCCGGGGAGAGAAAGAGAAAGCACCTACTAAAAACGAAACGCCAAGAGACGCCGCCACCTCTCCCGATTCTCAGCGCCGCCATCCACCGCCCCCTCTCACTCAGACCGCGCCGCCGGCCATGGCCTCCGTCGCTCCCCCACAGCCGCCGCCGCCCTCCCTTGCCCTACCTTCATCCTCATCAGAAGAGAAGAGAAGAGAAGCAAAGAGGAAGGGAGATGGAGGGAGCAGGAGCAGGAGCAGGTCCCAGATCCATCCGCCACGGCCGTCCTCGACCTGGTGGAGCTCCATCCCTACTCAAATCGCCAGCGGCCGTGCGTGAGGAGAGGGATAACTGTTTGCGGGGATCTCATCAGTTTTGTAGCCATCTATTCATGTCGCTTAACCATTGTGGTTATCTATTTAGGCAAGTTAAAAAGGTTGTGTCATGCTTGCTGCTGCCCCATGATTATCTGTTTGTTATTTTGTACCAAGTGGATACTGACCACATCAGTTTTCATCATTTACATTTATATGGTTAAATGAATGAAGCTTTAGTTGATCAACAAGTGTGTGCCTGAAACCCAAACTTGTACGCCCTCCGATCCAAATTAAGTGTCGTGGTTTTAGTTTGAACTAAAGCCACGCCACTTATTTTGGATCGCAGGGAGTACATGTGTTTCTTTCTGCTGAATGATTTCCCTGCTAATGGTACATCAAGTGCAGGGGCATCTGGGATTTAAGCTATTGTTTCAGCTTATGATAGCTGAACCAATAATACTGAGCATTTTGAAGGCCGTGTACTTTACTGAATATAGTCAAGGAGAAATGTGGTTTTGTAATTTAAAAATACATCTGCTCCAGTCCCTTGATAGTTGAATATTTTCTTGTTGTACTGCCTTTGATCCTCTAGGACCTCGTCAAAAGAAATGATGCTCCTGTGAGCATAGTTGTGATTTTTTTTTTGAGGAAGAGCATATTTGTGATTGCGACAGCAGGCATGCCATGGCGGCGGACACATCCACGCCGGGGAGAGGACCTGCTCGTGCTCGTGATAAGACCAACGCCATTGAGCTGGGGTACCTTCCTTACTGAGTGCTCGTCAAGACCTTGGATTCCCTTTTCCTTCCCCTGATGCCATTTGATTCGAGATCCTTCGTCTTCCTCTTCCTCACGCAGGCAGGTGCACGCGCGAGTGGGGCATCCATCACCAGCGGTAAGACCAGCAGACCAGCAGCGCCATTCGCACGGTGAAGGCCAGAAGCTGCCCACGCCATGGAAGGTCCACTCCACCTCTCTCAACTCTCTGTTTGGCCCTGTCTGGTCCTTGACTGATTCAGTTTTGTGATAGAAACACATTCAGTTTTTATTGTGGAAATTTTGCCTTCTGCTCATGTACACGGTTTACTTTTGGGCCTCAAGATTTAGTTTTGTCATTCTTTTTGTGTGTGTTTTCTGTTGGTAAAATCAGAAATTAATGTTGTTGTGATGATGAGGTGCATGTAGATGCATAACTAGGCGGAGCTCTCTGCCCCTCGGCATGGGTATTCCAACTATCTAGTACCAGGCCACTAGAGATTAGTAATTGCTGCAATCAAGTGCTCTTGTTGATTGCTTTAGTTTTAGATTTGGACTTGAGCAAAATATGCATTGCTTGTTTGCCATGTCATGTTTGGTAAATTGACTTCCACTCTTCAAGTGCAAGTTTATTTTTCACCATTCATGGTGATTGCCCCAGCTCATGCTCGGCTGGTGATCCTTGTACGTCCTTTGTGAAGAAATCATTGGTCTGCACTTCTAATAACATCTAGCTAAAACTAAGATTGGATGGTGATTGTGACGCCCCTGGTTCAATCGTACACTAATCATGCACGCAAATGTGTACGATCAAGATCAGGGACTCACGGGAAGATATCACAACACAACTCTAAAACATAAATAAGTCATACAAGCATCATAATACAAGCTGGGGCCTCGAGGGCTCGAATACAAGTGCTCGATCATAGACGAGTCAACGGAAGCAACAATATTTGAGTACAGACATAAGTTAAACAAGTTTGCCTTAAGAAGGCTAGCACAAACTGGGATACAGATCGAAAGAGGCGCAGGCCTCCTGCCTGGGATCCTCCTAAACTACTCCTGGTCGTCGTCAGCGGGCTGCACGTAGTAGTAGGCACCTCCGGGGTAGTAGTCGTCATCGACGGTGGCGTCTGGCTCCAGGGCTCCAGCATCTGGTTGAGACAACCAGGTAGAAGGGAAAGGGGGAAAAGAGGGAGAAAAGCAACCGTGAGTACTCATCCAAAGTACTCGCAAGCAAGGAGCTACACTACATATGCATGGGTATATGTGTAAAGGGCCATATCAGTGGACTGAACTGCAGAATGCCAGAATAAGAGGGGGGATAGCTAATCCTGTCGAAGACTACGCTTCTGGCAGCCTCCGTCTTGCAGCATGTAGAAGAGAGTAGATTGAAGTCCTCCAAGTAGCATCTTCAAGTAGCATCTCCAAGTATCATCTCCAAGTAGCATCTCCAAGCAGCATCGCATAGCATAAACCTACCCGGCGATCCTCTCCTCGTCGCCCTGTAGAAAAGCGATCACCGGGTTGTCTGTGGAACTTGGAAGGGTGTGTTTTATTAAGTATCCGGTTTTAGTTGTCATATGGTCAAGGTACAACTCCAAGTCGTCGTGTTACCGAAGATCACGGCTACTCGAATAGATTAACTTCCCTGCAGGGGTGCACCAACTTACCCAACACGCTTGATCCCATTTGGCCGGACACACTTTCCTGGGTCATGCCCGGCCGCGGAAGATCAACACGTCGCAGCCCCACCTATGCACAACAGAGAGGCCAGCACGCCGGTCTAAAACTAAGCGCACAGGGGTCTGGGCCCATCGCCCATAGCACACCTGCACGTTGCGAGGGCGGCCGAAAGCAGACCTAGCCTAGTGGCGTTCCAGTCCAATTCGGCGCGCGCCGCTCCGTCGCTGACGTCTGAAGTGCTTCGGCTGATACCACGACGTCGGGATACCCATAACTACTCCCGCGTAGATGGTTAGTGCGTATAAGCTCGTAGCTAACTCAGATCAAATACCAAGATCTTTTAAGCGTGTTAAGTATCCGCGAACGCCGAACAGGTCCAGGCCCACCTCTCTCCTAGGCGGTCTCAACCTGCCCTGTCGCTCCGCCACAAGGATCCACTCGCGGGTGCTCCACCAGCCGACCCGACTTTAGTCTCCACATGTATCATGTATAAAGTATATAGTATATACCCGTGATCACCTCCCGAGTGATCATGGCCCGATAGTATAGCACGGCTGACGGACAAGAATGCAGGGCCACAGATGAATATACTAGCATCCTATACTAAGCATATAGGATTGAAGGTAAAGGTATCAACAGTAGTAACAAGGACAGGCTATGCATCAGGATAGGTATAACGAAAAGCAGTAACATGATACACTACTCTAATGCAAGCAGTATAGAGTAGAATGGGCGATATCTGGTGATCAAGGGGGGGGGGGCTTGCCTGGTTGCTCTGGCAAGAGAGAGGGGTCGTCAACCCCGTAGTCGAACTGATCAGCAGCAGCGTCGGTCTCGTAGTCTACCGGAGAGAAGAGGGGGAAGAAATAATGAATACAGAGCAAACAAAGCATCACAAAATATATCAAGGCAATACGCGGTGTTCGGTGTGCCCTAACGCGGTAGTAGGTGATACCGGTGAAGGGGGGGGGGGAACCCCCGGGAAAGTATTCCCGGTGTTTCGTGTTTTCGGGCAGAGGAGCCGGAGGGGGAAAGTTGCGGGTTCGATAGGTTAGGGGTGTGTGGCGGACGAACGGACTGCGTATCCGGATTCGTCTCGTCGATCTGAGCAACTTCCATGTTAAAAATATTTTAATCCGAGTTACGGATTAAAAGATATGATTTTCTAAAGATTTTATTAATTTCTGGAATTTAATTAATTATTTAATCCAACATTATCCAGAATAGTAAGCTGACGTCAGCATGACATCAGGGTGATGTCAGCAGTCAACGTTGACCATTGACCTGGTCAACCTGACGTGGGGGTCCAGTGGGACCCACCTGTCATTCTCGGTTAGGTTAATTACAGATTAGTTAATTTAATTAGTGATTAGGTTAATCTAATCAGGATTAATTAACTTAATTAATTAATTAATTAATATTTTAATTATTTTAGTTATTATATATTTATTTATTTAATATATTTATTTATATATATATATATATATTTATTCCCTTTTTTTAACGTTCTGGGGTGGGCCCCAATTGTCATGGGGCCAGGGGAGCCTATGCGGGCGTGCGGTTACGGGCGCCGCCCGAACGAGCACTCGCCCGCAGGGCGGGACGAGGCCGCCGGGGCACCA
>NC_057804.1:648492188-648515135 GCF_018294505.1 Triticum aestivum
CTGGTTGGCCCAATGGCCAGCTGGGCCGCGGTTCAGCAGGGGGGCTTCCTTTTTTTTTTGTTTCTGTTTCTCTTTTGTATTTTCTTTCTTTTATTTATTTTCTGTTCTGTTTTATTTTTCTTATATAATAGTTTATAGTTTTACAAAAAGTGAAACCCATAGCTAAAATAGATTTACAATTATAACTACTGCCACGAAAGGTTTTATCCCTGAACAAAATAGTTTAGTATTTTATAAAACCCAAAATGCATTTATTTAATTGTTTTACCTACTGTTTTAATCATTTTAGGGTATTAAAACATTTTATAAAAATGGGGTTTCTTCACCACAATTAACTTTGCATTATTTGGCACAACTCGAATATTTTAGTTTTAAAGTTTGAAAACTTTTACCGTTTGATTTGATTTTGAATTTGAATTTGAATCAGTTTCGAACTAACGCGAGATTAGCAACAGTAATTGTGCTGACGTGGCATCATTAACAGTGGTTTACTGTAGCTTAAGTATCCGGGCGTCACAGTGATGTACGTTATATATACTTGCTCTGCTGTCTTACTATTTGTGTCTTTCAAACCGTTGGTTTGCCTTGATTCTACCATGCAAGTGGAAGTGTGCACCTCTCTCATCTATTTGTTCGGTCATGTCTGGTTCTATTAATTTGATTGCTAGTAATATATGGTACTGCTCCATTTCAAAAAATAGAAAGATTCGATTTTTTCTCTCTCGCTTGCTTCTATTGTGTTTCTGCTCGCTTGCTTGAGAATGAATCACCCGTGTTTGTTTGTGTGTTGCAGGAGTGGACATGGATGGAGTGGAACGCCGCATTCAACTTCTCCTCCACCACTGATCCCACATTGCTCGTCCAACTGCATGAATCAAGGTAGCAAATCCATCCGTCAATCCACAACACCTATAATGACCTTTGTTTGTTTGTCCTGTCCTGAATTTGCTTAATGAACTAGATTGGTCATATCAAAACTGAATCTTTCTTCAGATAGCATCTCCTGTCCTGATGTGCATGCATGTCGTAACAGCGAAAACTTTGCAGGGATCCGATCAATTTTGTAGCCATCTTATTCATGTCACTTAACCACCATGGTATCTGTTTAGGCAAGTTTAAAAGGTTGCTTTATGCTTCCCATGATTATCTGTCTGTTATTTTGTACCAAGTGGATATATATTGTTTGACTAAATCAGTTTTCACCGTATGCATTTATATGGTTAAATGAAGCTTTAGTTGATCAACAAGTGTGTTCCTGAAACCCAGACTTACACCCTCCGATCCAAAATAAGTGTCGTGGTTTTAGTGTTTCTCTTTGATTTCAATGGTAATGGTACATCAAGTGCAGGGGCATCTGGGATTTTTAGTTCAAAACTAAAATAGACAAGAAACAGACCAGTGGTTTTAGTTCAAAACTAAAACAGACAAAAAATGTTTGATCTTCTAAATCTACACAACGAAGTCATCTTAATAATGGGCCTCAACTAAAACGAATTTTTTGAACTCTGTCTGTCAGGTCTGGAAACCCCTCGGTCCTATTGGTTCTTTCTTTTGAACTATGTAGTTTTTTCCTCGGTCGGTCTTATTGTTGTTTTATGGTAAGATCATGGTTGATGTAGATGAGTGGGCACGAAGATTTGTGGGTAGTTTGTGTCAGAGGCGACTTTGTGATGTCGCACTCTCTTCACCATGGAGATCTGAATGCACCACTGATTCCTATTCTTTCATTCCAGAGATTCCCCACTGATTCCTATTCTTTCATTCCAGAGAAGAACCCCTGATTACCTGCTTTCCTTGTTTAGTTTGATGTTTCATAGCTTTTTTGTTGTTGAAAGGGGTTTTGCAGATGCAGAGAAGAGAAGGGAAGCGAAGATGGAGGGAGATCGAGCGAGCAGGAGCACGAGCAGGTCCCAGATCCATCCGCCACGGCCGTCCTCGACCTGGTGGAGCTCCATCCCTACTCAAATCGCCAGCGGCCGTGCGTGAGGAGAGGGCTGCCTGCTCCGTGCCAATCCTCTCTTCCTACCCTCCCCTCCCCTCACCTCCCCTCCGGCGGCTGCCAGATCGACGGATTCGACAAGGGCCTCGAAGGAGATGCTCGCTTCTGCTCGGCCGTTGCCCACGCTGTGCTTCTGCTCGCTCGCGACGCCGCTGGTACTCTCTCGCCCATCTTCGATTTTATCTTCTCCCCTTCCCATTCCTTCATTTGGTTTCCTTCCTTGCTCACGCAGGTGCAAGCACACAAACACAACCATCCTTGTTGCTGGCCCTACCTTGGAGGCTTAGGACGCAGATTGGGCGTGTGTAATTAGGACTAGGATGCACATTTCATACCACCATGGTTATCTGTTTAGGCAAGTTTAAAAGGTTGCATCATGCTTGCTGCTACCCCATGATTATCTATCTATTATTTTGTACCAAGTGGATATATATTGTTTGACTAAATCAGTTTTCACCGTATGCATTTATATGGTTAAATGAAGCTTTAGTTGATCAACAAGTGTGTTCCTGAAACCCAAACTTGTACTCCCTCCGATCCAAATTAAGTGTCATGGTTTTAGTGTTTCTCTTTGATTTCAATGGTAATGGTACATCAAGTGCAGGGGCATCTGGGATTTTTTGTTCAAAACTAAAACAGACCAGTGGTTTTAGTTCAAAACTAAAACAGACCAGAAATGTTTGATCTTCGAAATCTACACACAACGAAGTCATCTTAATAATGGGCCTCAACTAAAACGAATTTTTTGAACTCTGGCTGTCAGGTGTGGAAACCCCTGGGTCCTATTGGTTCTTTCTTTTGAACTCTGTAGTTTTTTTCTCGGCCGGTCTTATTGCTGTTTTATGGTAAGATCATGGTTGATGCAGATGAGTGGGCACAAAAATTTGTGGGTAGTTTTTGTCAGAGGCGACTGTGATGTCGCACTTTATTCACCATGGAGATCTGATTGCACACTTGATAATACTCTTGCACTCTCTTCTTTTTTCTGTTTTTCTCTTCCCATTTTGGATTCCTTAGATGAGGTTGCAGGTATTTTGTTGATGGGCGGCATGATGTCCAATGAATCATGTATTAGCCTTCTCCTGATCATATTCCCCATAGATTTCTATTCTTTCATTCCAGAGAAGAACCCCTGATTACCTGCTTTCCTTGTTTAGTTCGATGGTTCATAGCTTTTTTGTTGTTGAAAGGGTCTTTGCAGATGCAGACAAGGCGACAAAAGTTTATTTGGAATTTGCATCTGAGGCATTTGTGTCATGTCACACTCTTTTTCACCTGGAGATCCGATGCATCCCTGCCACTGATGTCTTATGCGTTCGTAGTACCTTTTTCTTTTGGGCTTCCATGTGCTGGAGATGAGTCCCTATTTGTTTGATTGGCTGATATGATGGCCTAAATACTAAACCAAACATGATCATCCTCTCTTGGCTAGCCTCATGACGACGTTATTTCCCTTGCTCTGTTTTTGGTACATTTATTCAACGAATGGTATTTTTGAGTTCAGTATGAGATGATCAATGATTAATTTATCTATCGGTTTGATAGGTCAACATGATGGCCTAAATATGGAACTGGATTGCGCGTTGAGCGGCTCGGAGCTACGGCAGGAAGGAGCTGAAGCCGGAGTGGGAAGTTGTTCACTGCCGTTGACCGCGCCCTCTGAGGTGTGCCCTTGAGAACCAAGATGCTGACAAGGACGCACCTCAGATCAGCATTGTTGTCGGGTGTTCCTTTGGGAACCACGGTGTGGAGGCTCCGCCTTCTGGCATGTCTCTGGCCTGCGAAGCAGCACTCTGATGCCCCCTGCGCGGCTTCCTGAGTGGTCGCTTCTTCTTTGACTCCGGCCTGCATAGGTAAGACACCCGGTTCCTCTTCCTCCGCTGTATCTTGCTCTCATGGATGCTCTGCGTACTACCACCACTGCTACTAGTAGTTTGATTGGCAAACATCCTTGCCGAAATACAATACTGAACGAAATCTGACCATCCTCCCTAGTTGGTTCGATACAACAGTACTGGGGGAATGTTAAGCTCTCTTATATAATGTCTTGTCCTGATTATCAATTGCAGAATGGTACCAACAAAGAAGAGAATTTGATGAAATTTCAAAATAGACCAGAAACATTATATGTTCGAAATCTACACAACAAAATCATCTTAGTAATGGGCCTCAAATAAAACGAGTTATTTGTCGGGCTGTCAGGTTTAGAAACCCCTGGGCCTTGGCCCAATTGGTTCTTTCTTTTGAAGTCTGTAGGGTTTCCTCGGGCGGTCTTATTGCTGTTTTATGGTAAGATCATTGTTGATCCACACGTGTTGGCACAAAAATTTGTGGGTAATTTGCGTGTGAGGCGACTTTGCGATGCCGCACTCTCTACACCTTGGAGATCTGATGCACCCTTGATAATACTCTTGTAGTGTGTTCTTACTTTCTGCTTTTCTATGCCCATTTTGGATTTCTTAGATGAGATTGCAGGTGTTTTGTTGATGGACCGTATGATATGAATCATGTATTAGATTTTTCCTGATCATATTCCTCACTGACTTCTATTCTTTCATTCCAGACAAGAAGAACACCTGATTACTATTTTCATTGTTTAATTCGATGGTTCATCACTATTTTTGTTGAAAAGGGTGTTGCAGATGCAGATTAAGCGACATGAGTTTATGTGTAATTTACATCTGAGGCATTTTTGTGATGTCACTCCTTTTCTATTTCACCTTGGAGATTTTATGCATCCCCGCCGCTGATGTCTTTTGTGTTCGTCGTACCTCTTCCTTTTTCTTTCAAGAAACATTTTGTTTTGGGGTTTTACATGTGCTGGAAACGAGTCCCTATTGGTTTGATTGGCTGATAATGGCATGAATACATAACCGAACCTAATCACCCTCTTGGCTACCCTCATGACGTCATTATTTCCCTTGCTCTGCTTTTGGTAGAGTTATCCATTTATTCAATGTTTGCAGTTCAGTATGAGATGATCAATGAC
The DNA here is from genome assembly GCF_018294505.1 of Triticum aestivum. NCBI lineage: Eukaryota > Viridiplantae > Streptophyta > Magnoliopsida > Poales > Poaceae > Triticum > Triticum aestivum. The sequence goes on from NC_057804.1 coordinate 648,497,177, forward strand.
TAATTTACCTATTGGTTTGATAGGCCAGCATGATGTCTTAAATACTGAACCGAATGGCGCGTTAAGCGGGGTATTGTATCTCGGCCGGAAGGAGCCGCAACTGCAGTGGGGTGTTTTTCACTGCCGCTGACCGCGCCCTCCTAGGCGTGCGGTTGGGAACCAAGCCGTCGGCAAGGCCGCAATACATAGCAGCGTTGTTGTCGGGCGTGCCCTCGGCGACCACAACCTGGAGACGATGCCATCCAACACGACTCTTGCCGGCGAAGCAACACTCCGATGGCTCCCGCTCTGCTTCTCCGGTGTTGACTCCAGCAAAGGTAAGCAACCCGGTTCCTATTCCTCTGCTTTCTCTGTTGCTCTGCATGCCACCGCCACTATTGTTTCATTGGCCAACACCATGGCCTAAATACTGAACAAAATCTGACCATCCTCCCTGATTCAATACATAAGTACTGGAATTGTTAAGCTCTAGCTAGTTTGAAAAATGTTGGAATTTTTAATTGCAGAATGGTACAGAAAGTGGTTCAATGAAATTTTAAATCAAACTTGAAATGTTAGATTTTTGAATTGAAATCTACACAACACGAAGTGATCTTATTAATGGAACGAACCATTTGTCGGGCTGTCAGGCATGGAAGGCCCTAGGCCATGCCCCTAATGCTTCTTTTGAAGCCTGTAGGTTTTCCCTCGTTCTTATTGCTGTTTACTGGGAAGAGCATTGTTGATCCAGCTGAGGCGACACAAAGTTTATGGGTAATTTTCCCTCTGTTGAGGCAACCTTGTGATGTCGCACTCTTTTCACCTTGGACATCTGATGCATTCTTGATAATATTCTCTTTCTTTCTGTTTATTTTCCCTATTTTTGACCCCTTAGACAAGTATGAAATTATTTGGTTGATGGACAAAATGATGTCCAGTGAATCATGTATTTGCTCTGTCTGATCATATTCCATATTGAGTTCTATCCGTTCTTTCAGAGGAGAAGAACCCCTGGTTACTTGTTTTTCTTCTTCAGTTTGATGGCTCATAACATTGTGGGTAGTTTGCGTCTAAGGCGACTTTGTGATGTCGCACTTTATTCACCTTAGAGATTCGATGCACCCTTGATATTACTCTCGCGTTGTGTTCTTTCTTTCTTTCTTTCTTGCTGTTTTTCTTATTTTGGATTCCCAGATGAGGTTGCTAGTATTTTGTTGATGGACGACATGATGCCAATGAATTATGTATTAGCTTTTTCCCTGGTCATATTCCCCACTGAATTCTATTCTTTAATTCCATAGAAGAAGAACCCCTGATTACCTGCTTCACTTGTTTAGTTCGATGGTTCGTAACTTTTTTGTTTGTTGAAAGGGGTGTTGCAGATGCAGACGACACAACACAAGTTTGTGGCTAATTTTTATCTGAGGCATTTATGTGATGTGATGGTTTTTTTCACCTTGGAGATCCAATGCATCCCCGCCACTGATGTCTTCTGTCTTTGTATTAATACATGCATGAGGAGCCTCCTACTGGATTTCATACATGCATGTGGTTCGGATTAGGGATAATCTTAAAATTTGAGCAGTAGAGCTGCCCTGTGACGGGAGATGGCCATCGAGGGCCGGAGCCAGGATTTGAAGATGACCGCCTCCAATATAGTTATTTTTCATTGGATTAGATTATCCACATGTTCAACGATGGTACTTGTAGAGCAAAAAAAATCAAACTAATAGAAATGTACCTTTTTCTTTGCATTACAGAAATATGTGCCGGGACATCCATACAAGTGCTATTTTTAGACTATACTCTTGTGATGCATCTCTTGAGCAATTGTTATTTTTCTCGCCCCCCTGATGCTATCATGTACGGCTGATAATGGTCCTCAGAAATAGATAATCGACGTGCAAATGTTAAACAAAAAGTGAAGTCAGATGTCTAACTTGTAATCTTATTGCATCCAATTAGTGATTTGAACCTTTGACTTGTAGCAATAGTACCAATTCACTAGGTAATAAATCTCTGATCTGATAAATTTGTAGATTGCGGTTGTATTGTATGATGATGTACCTTCAAGTTGACCTATGCGTAAGAGACGATTGGTGGAAATGGAATCGATGTTTATTGCTTGAACCTTAATTGTCCAGAAGTGAATCGAGAGGGCAAATAGCACCTTTGGTGCTACCGTATCCATAGCATGAATATATGTACATGTACAACAGGAGCGCGGGGCACTGGAGTTAGCTACGTGCATGGGATCATGGGCGATCGTGCATGCAATATGTGGGAGAAGAGGGCTAAATGCTGACAGCCCGCCGCAGGTTGAGCGTCCAGTGGTCGGACGCACAAGCTGGACTGGATGTCATGAAAAGCCGCCGTGGGCAGGCCTTTGGTAAGCATGTCGGCGAACTGCTGCGTCGTTGGAACATGAAGAACACATAGCCGGCCGAGAGCCACCTTCTCATGGACGAAGTGGATGTCCAACTCGATGTGTTTGGTCCGGTGATGGACGGGGTTGGCCGTCATGTACACGGATGAGATGTTGTCACAGAAGACAACACTGGCGCCCGGTAGGGAGACCGAGAGTTCGTCAAGAAGTCGACGGAGCCAGTAGCTCTCGGCGACCGCGTTGGTGACAGCCTGATATTCAGCTTCGGGCACGACCGAGAGACCATGGCCTGTCGTTTAGATGACCAGGAGATGAGGGAGTCACCGAGGAACACCGTGTAGCCGGACGTAGAGCGGCGTGTGTCCAGGTAGCCGGTGCTACGTCTTGAGCTTGCGTTGGTTTTTCTTGAAGAGGAAAGGGTGATGCATCAATAGTAGCGTAAGTATTTCCCTCAGTTTTTGAGAACCAAGGTATCAATCCAGTAGGAGGCTCCTCAAAATTCCACGCACCTACACAAACAAACAAAGAACTCGCAACCAACGCAATAAAGGGGTTGTCAAGCCCTTCACGGCCACTTGCGAAAGTGAGATCTGATAGAGATAATATGATAAGATAAATATATTTTTGATATTTTATAATATAGATAGGAAAAGTAAAGATGCAAATAAAAGTAGATTGAAAGCTTATATGATAAAAGATAGACCCGGGTGCCATAGGTTTCACTAGTGGCTTCTCTCAAGATAGCATAAGTATTACGGTGGGTGAACAAATTACTGTCGAGCAATTGATAGAAAAGCGAATAATTATGAGATTATCTAGGCATGATTATGTATATAGGCATCACGTCCGTGACAAGTAGACCGACTCCTTCCTGCATCTACTACTATTACTCCACACATCGACCGTTATCCAGCATGCATCTAGAGTATTAAGTTCATAAAGAACATAGTAACACATTAAGAAAGATGACATGATGTAGAGGGATAAACTCATGCAATATGATATAAACCCCATCTTTTTATCATATATGGCAACAATACAATACGTGCCTTGCTGCCCCTGCTGTCACTGAAAAAGGACACTGCAAGATTGAACCCAAAGCTAAGCATTTCTCCCATTGCAAGAAAGATCAATCTAGTAGGCCAAACCAAACTGATAATTCGAAGAGACTTGCAAAGATAACTTAATCACACATAAAAGAATTCAGAGGAGATTCAAATATTTCTCATAGATAAACTTGATCATAAACCCACAATTCATCAGCTCTCGACAAACACACCGCAAAAAGAGTTACATCGAACAGATTGATACGTCTCATACGTATCTACTTTTCCAAAACTTTTGCCCTTGTTTTGGACTCTAGCTTTCATGATTTGAATGAAACTAACCCGGACTGACGCTGTTTTCAGCAGAAGTGCCATGATGTTGTTTTATGTGTAGAAGACAAAAGTTCTCGGAATGTCCTGAAAATCCACGGAAGCACTTTTTGGAAAATATAAAAAATACTGGCGAAAGAGTCAAGACCAGGGGGCCCACGCCCTGTCCACGAGGGTGGGGGGCGCGCCTCCCTATCTCGTGGCCCCCCTGAGGCTCCACCGACCTCAACTCCAACTCCATATATTCCATCTCGCGGAGAAAAAAATCAGAGAGAAAGTTTCATCGCGTTCTACGATACGGAGCCGCCGCCAAGCCCTAATCTCTCTCGGGAGGGCTAATCTGGAGTCCGTTCGGGGCTCCAGAGAGGGGGATTCGTCGTCGTCGTCATCATCAACCATCCTCCATCACCAATTTCATGATGCTCACCGCCGTGCGTGAGTAATTCCATCGTAGGCTTGCTGGACGGTGATGGGTTGGATGAGATTTACCATGTAATCAAGTTAGTTTTGTTAGGATTTGATCCCTAGTATCCACTATGTTCTGAGATTGATGTTGCTATGACTTTGGTATGCTTAATGCTTGTCACTAGGGCCCGAGTGCCATGATTTCAGATTTGAACCTATTATGTTTTCATGAATATATGTGTGTTCTTGATCCTATCTTGCAAGTCTATAGTCACCTATTATGTGTTATGATCCGACAACCCCGACGTGACAATAATCGGGATACTACTACGTCTTGAGCTTGCGTTGGTTTTCCTTGAAGAGGAAAGGGTGATGCGGCAATAGTAGCGTAAGTATTTCCCTCAGTTTTTGAGAACCAAGATATCAATCCAGTAGGAGACTCCTCAAAAGTCTCACGCACCTACGCAAACAAACAAAGAACTCGCAACTAACACAATAAAGGGGTAATCAATCCCTTCACGACCACTTGCGAAAGTGAGATCTAATAGAGATAGTAAGATAAGATAAATATATTTTTGGTATTTTATAATATAGATGCAAAAAGTAAAGATGTAAATAAAAGTAGATTGGAAGCAAATATGATAAAAGATAGACCCGAGGGCCATAGGTTTCACTAGTGGCTTCTCTCAAGATAGCATAAGTATTACGGTGGGTGAACAAATTACTGTCGAGCAATTGATAGAAAAGCGAATAATTATGAGATTATCTAGGCATGATCATGTATATAGGCATCACGTTCACAACAAGTAGATCGACTCCTGTCTGCATCTACTACTATTACTCCACACATCGATCGACTCCTGCCTGCATCTAGAGTATTAAGTTCATAAGAACAGAGTAACACCTTAAGCAAGATGACATGATGTACAGGGATAAACTCATGCAATATGATATAAACCTCATCTTTTTATCCTCGATGGCAACAATACAATACGTGCCTTGCAACCCTTTCTGTCACTGGGTAAGGACACCGCAAGATTGAACCCAAAGCTAAGCACTTCTCCCATGGCAAGAAAGACCAATCTAGTAGGCCAAACCAAAATGATAATTCGAAGAGACTTGCAAAGATAACTCAATAATACATAAAAGAATTCAAAGGAGATTCAAATATTTCTCATAGATAAACTTGATCATAAACCCACAATTCATCGGATCTCGACAAACACACCGCAAAAAGAGTTTACATCGAATAGATCTCCATAAGAGAGGGGAAGAACATTGTATTGAGATCCAAAAAGAGAGAAGAAGCCATCTAGATAATAACTATGGACACGAAGATCTGTGGTAAACTACGCACAACTCATCGGAGGGGCTATGGTGTTGATGTAGAAGCCCTCCGTGGTCGATTCCCCCTCCGGCGGAGCGCCGACGAAGGCTCCAAGATAGGATCTCGCGGATACAGAAGGTCACGGTGGTGGAAATTATGTTTTGTTGGCTCCCTGGATGTTTTCGGGGTACGTAGGCTTATATAGGAGGAAGAAGTACATCGGTGGCCGCCTGAGGGGCCCACGAGACAGGGGGCGCGCCCTATAGGGGTGGGCGCGCCCTACCCTCTCATGGCCGCCTCGGCTGCTTCTTGACTTGCACTCCAAGTCCTCTGGATCATGTTCGTTCCAAAAATCACGCTCCTGAAGGTTTCATTCCGTTTGGACTCCGTTTGATAGTCATTTTCTTCGAAATACTGAAATAGGCAAAAAAACATCCAAAATGGGTAATATAATAGCATGGAACAATCAAAAATTATAGATACGTTGGAGACGTATCAAGCATCCCCAAGCTTAATTCCTGCTCGTACTCGAGTAGGTAAATGATAAAAACAGAATTTTTGATGTGGAATGCTATCTAGCATAATTCTCAATGTAATTTTATTGTGGCATGAATGTTCAGATCCAAATGATTCAAAATAAAGGTTCATATTGACATAAGAAATGGTGATACTTCAAGCATACTAATCAAAGTAATCATGTCTTCTCAAAATAACATGGCCAAAGAAAGTTATCCCTACAAAATCATATAGTCTGGCTGTTGCTCTATCTTCATCACACAAAGTATTTAATCATGCACAACCCCGATGACAAGCCAAACAATTGTTTCATACTTTAATAATCTCAATTTTTTTTCAACTTTCACGCAATACATGAGCGTGAGCCATGGACATAGCACTATATGTGGAATAGAATGGTGGTTGTGGAGAAGACAAAAAGGAAAAGATAGTCTCACATCAACTAGGCGTATCAACGGGCTATGGAGATGCCCATTAATAGATATCAATGTGAGTGAGTAGGGATTGCCATGCAACAGATGGACTAGAGCTATAAATATATGAAAGCTCAACAAAAGAAACTAAGTGGGTGTGCATCCAACTTGCTTGCTCACGAAGACCTAGGGCAATTTCAGGAAGCCCATCATTGGAATATACAAGCCAAGTTCTATAATGAAAAATTCCCACTAGTATATGAAAGTGACAACATAGGAGACTCTCTATTATGAAGATCATGGTGCTACTTTGAAGCACAAGTGTGGAAAAAGAGATAGTAGCATTGTCCCTTCTCTCTTTTTCTCTCATTTTATTTTTTTTATTTTTATTTTTCCTTTTTTCTTTCATTTTTTTTCTTTTTTCTTCTTTTTTTTGTAAAGTCCGAAGTCTCATCCCAACTTGTGGGGGAATCATAGTCTTCATCATCCTTTTCTCACTAGGACAATGCTCTAATAATGAAGATCATCACACTTTTATGGATTTACAACTCAAGAATTACAACTCAAAGCTAGAACGACATATGACTCTACATGAATGCCTCCAGTGGTGTACCGGGATATGCAATGAATCAAGAGCGACATGTATGAAAATTATGAAGGTGGCCTTGCCACAAATACGATGTCAACTACATGATCATGCAAAGAGCAATATGACAAAAGTAATGCGTGTCATATGAACGGAACGATGTAAAGTTGCATGGCAATATATCTCGGAATGGCTATGGAAATGCCATAATAGGTAGGTATGGTGGCTGTTTTGAGGAAGGTATATGGTGGGTGTATGGTACCGGCGAAAGTTGCGCGGCACAAGAGAGGCTAGCAATGGTGGAAGGGTGCAAGTGCGTATAATCCATGGACTCAACATTAGTCAAAAGAACTCATGTACGTACTTATTGCAAAAATCTAGAAGTCATCAAAAACAAAGCACTACACGCATGCTCCTAGAGGGATAGATTGGTAGGAAAAGACCATCGCTCGTCCCCGACCGCCACTCATAAGGAAGACAATCAATAAATAAAATTGTGCTCCAACTTCATCACAAAGCGGTTCACCATACGTGCATGCTATGGGAATCACAACCCTCGACACAAGTGTTTTTCATAATCACCCAACTAGCATGACTTTAATATCACTATCTCAAAACAATTATCAAGTATCAAATTGATCATAGCATCCAATTCACTTTCCATGATAGTTTTTATTATACCCAACTTGGATGCTCATCATTCTAGGACCAAATTTGTAACCATAGCAAATACCATGTTGTTCTAAAAGACTCCCAAAATAATATAAGTGAAGCATGAGAGACTAGCAATTTCTTCAAAATTAATCCACCGCCATGCTCTAAAAAATATAAGTGAAGCACTAGAGCAACAACTATCAAGCTCAAAAAAATATAAGTGAAGCACATAGAGTATTCTAGCAAATTCTAATAAAGTAGGCTTCTCCCAAAAGGTGTGTATAGCAAGGATGATTGTGGTAAACTAAAAATCAAAGACTAGTATAATACACGACGCTCCAAGCAAAACACATATCATGTGGCGAATAAAAATATAGCTTCAAGTAAAGTTATCAATGAACGAAGACGAAAGAGGGGATGCCTTCCCGGGGCATCCCCAAGCTTAGACTTTTGGCTATCCTTGAATATCTTGGGGTGCCATGGGCATCCCCAAGCTTAGGCTCTTGCCACTCCTTATTCCATAGTACATAAAAGCTTTACCCAAAACTTGAAAACTTCACAACACAAAACTCAACAGGAAATCTTATAAGCTCCGTTAGTGAAAGAAAACAAAACCACCACATAAGGTACTGTAATTAACTCATTATTTATTTATTTTGGTGTTAAACCTACTTTATTCCAACTTCTCTATGGTTTATAAACTATTTTACTAGCCATAGATGCATCAAAATAAGCAAACAACACACGAAAAACAGAATCTGTCAAAAACAGACCAGTCTGTAGCAATCTGTAACTAACGCAGACTTATGGAACTCTAAAAATCCTACCAAAATAGGAAGTCCTGGACAATTTGTATATTGATCAGCAGCAAAAATAATCAACGCAAAAGAAAGTTTCCGTGATTGAACAAAACTAAATTCGTGCGCGCAAAGTTTTTATTTTCCAGCAGAATCAAATCAACTATCATCATAGATTATCCTATAGGTTCTACTTGGCACAAACACTAATTAAAAGATAAAAACACATCTAAACAGAAGGTAGATGCAAGATTTATTACTAAACAGGAACAAAAACAAAAAAAAACAAAGAAAATTGGGTTGCCTCCCAACTAGCGCTATATTTTAACGCTCCTAGCTAGGCATAAAAGCGAAGATAGATCTAAGTAGTGCCATCTTTGGCACTCAACTCCTCAATAGAGCACTTATAATCTTTAGTGGTTTCTCCCTTTTTAGCAATGATTAAACCTTTAGGCAAAAATTCAAGAAATTCGTTTGTAGCAAAAGGTTCCTTAACGATAGAGAGACAATTGGGATGAACACTTATGGATTTGAGATCCGCGTCTCCTTTACTAGAAGATTCCCCCTTATTTTTAGGAACATAAATAAACTTGGCAGTTTTGGTAGGGGGTTTTGGAGTGTTTTTCATGGAAGAAAACGCGGAACCTAAGTTGGTAATGATATCCTCAAGTTTACCGATTCTTTCAGAATCTAGATCTATTTTTTCATTAACTATAGGTTCTTTCTCTTTAAGATTTTTCAAAGTAACTCCAACCCTAGATCCATATTGGGTAATGTGATTATGGATCTTTTTATCCAAATTTTCAATCAACTCAACAGTGGCCATTTTATTTTCAATAATATCAAGCCGTTGCATCACATGTTCGAAGATTAAAACCGTTCCATTAACCAAAAGAGGTGGTGGGCCAAACAAATCTAACATAGCATTATAAGCATCAAACGTATGGCTACTCAATAAATCCCCTCCGGCAAAGGTATCAAGAACACATCTATTCCAAGGGGTAATGCCTACATAAAAATTGCGAAGAAGAACGGAAGTAGAAAGCTTCCTAGTGGATTTATTTTGAGCATTGCAAATTCTATGCCAAGCATCTTTTAAATTTTCTCCCTCCCTTTGCTTAAAATTAAGAATTTCATGTTCGGGACTGATAACAAGGATAGGAGGACTAGCCATAACGACAAGGTAAAAGATCTAACACACGAGCAAACAGAAAAGGGCAAGCGAGAGAGAGAGAGGAGGAGATTGGAAAAGAGAGGGCAAATAAAACGGCAAGGGTGAAGTGGGGGAGAGAACGAGAGGCAAATGGCAAATAATGTAAATGCGAGGAAGATGAGTTTGTGATGGGTACTTGATATGTCTTGACTTAAGCAAAGACCTCCCCGGCAACGGCGCCAGAAATCCTTCTTGCTATGTCTTGAGCTTGCGTTGGTTTTCCTTGAAGAGGAAAGGGTTGTCAGGCATCGACAAGTTCAGATAACTGTAGAAGTTCAGAAAAACACTTCGCTGAAACCAACGATCAGGATCGCTCCTCACCAGTGCTTCATCGCGAACTGTTGATCGCTTAATTACCGTTAGGAGTCCGTTACTGTTACTTTTCACGGTCTTTCCGGGTAAATGGATTCCCTATAAATATAGCCGGGGTGTGGCTGTCATCGCTACCTAATTTCTTTTCCAGAATATTGCCGTAATGGCTTATCATACTCTCGTATAGCTCATACTCTTCAATACCAAAGGGGATCCGAGAGAGATTTATACACAAATCAAGCCACACACCTCTGATAATTCGCATAGATCATAGTTAGATCCTTACAAAGTGGTATTCAGAGCAGTCGATCCTTGGCAGAGAGGTGAATTGAGAAAAAAATCGATCGGGATTCCCCACCCTTTTCTCGCACCCTTCTTCACAATCGGCGGCAGTGCCCGCGGGCGCGTGGCGGCGGGGTTGCGGGAGTTGGCGGCGGTGAAATTCGAGCACAGATTTGTCGAGCAGAGTCGGTTGATCGGGTAAACTGCTCGATTGGTAAAATTCCGAGCTCTAGCACAGATCCGTGTGCTACGGCAGCGTGGATCGTGGCGGCGGCAGGATCAGAGGCAAGGGCAGGGTTGCTGGGAAGATCCAGTGGTAAAATTCCTCACCCGACTCTCTGATCAAGGTGATGGGGCGAACTAAAGCTATCGATGAAGCAGATTTGCAAGAGGTGCTGGGCCTTCGGGATGATTTAGGAGGTTTACAGCAGGAGAGCACACAACTGCGTTCGGAAATGACCAAGTTGCAGGAGGAAATGCAGTCGATGAGTGGCAAACAAGGGGAAATCTCAAAGCATGTGGGTAACATGGAGCAAGTGGTGTTGGATCTCAGTAAGCAGCTGTCAGCGATGAGTTCAGTCTTGCAGACATTGGTGAAAACCATAGCTTCCCACACGCAATAGGAGAGACCATCTAGCTCTAGTCAGATCCCAAAAACCCCAACATTACAGCAGGAAGAGATGCAGAGTTAGGTGGACAGAACAGAACAACTCAGGAAAAAATTGGAGCTTGAGAAGGATAAAGCCAAACAAATTGAAGAACAAATGCAGAACTTACCTCCTATTAGAACAAACCGAGTTCAGGCACCCCTAGGATATGCGCACCCTATCAGAACTGACACAATACCAAATGTAGGAACTCCCTTGACTACTAGAGATCAGATGCATACACCTGCTTTTAATCTGTACTATCAGAACAACAGAGATAGGCAACTATGGCAAGACTACTGCAGAACTTATGAACAAGACATGCAGGCACAATTCATGAAGTCACTAACAAAAGGTCCTAAGCTGGATTTTCCAAGATTCTCATGTGAAGATCATGTAGGCTGGCTGAGACAGTGCAATAAGTATTTTCAATTGCCAGGAGCTCCGGAGGAGTACAAGATATCCCTGGCCCAAATGTATGTAATAGGAGATGCAGTTGTGTGGTTGAGAAGGTCTGGGTTACTTAAAAAGCAGTTGACATGGAAGCAGTTTGGAGTTGAGGTGCTCAAAAGGTTCTCTGACAATGGTTCATATGATCTAACTGAGAAATTCAATTCAGTTAAGCAGTTGTAGAGTACAGTATCTGAATACACCAAAATGTTTGAAGATTTAATGGCTGATGTTCAAGAGGAAAACCCTGAGCTGGGAGAAATCTGGTTTGTGAGATGCTATGTAAATGGCTTAAGGGATGGGATCAAGTATCAGTTGAGGCCACTTCGTCCTCAAACTCTTACAGATGCTTATTGCTTAGCTAAGGATATAGAGCCTTGTCACCCTCATGTGCCCACAGCACCTAAGAAAACAGGGGCAGCCTATACCAATTTCTATCAGAAAAACAATTGGTCTACTCCAGGGAAGCAGAGCACTCCTGTCCTACCAATACAACTGCCAGTAAGGCAAGCAGAGATACCTGTTAACAATTCCCAGAAGATAAGAAGAGTGGGAGAGTGTTGGAGATGTGGGGACAAATGGATGCATGGCCAAAAATGTAAATTAATCCCTAATGTGCACTTGTTGCAACAAGAGGGTGAGGACCAACAACAAGAAGAATTGGAAGATGCAATACAACAAGAACAAATGGAAGCAGTAGAACAAGAAGAACAAGTTATGTTTGTTTCAGCTCATGCTATGGGGCAAAGATTGGTAGTTCCCACCCCAACAATTATGATACACATCAATGGGAAGAGAGCAGTGGCTCTACTAGACTCAGGCAGTACAACTTCTTTATGCACAGTTTGCAGCTAAGCTCAATTGCAACATGATTCCAGTAAAACCTAAAGCTATTGAAGTGGGTGGAGGAGGAAAATTAATGTCTACTACTGTCATACCAAATTGTGAGTTTCAAATAGCAAAAATCAAGTTGTCTCACAATTTCAGAACATTAGATCTGCCCAGTCATGATGTTATATTGGGATATGACTGGTTTACTGAAGTAAGTCCAGTTTCCTTTGATATTCCCAAACAGAACTTTAGTTTTACACAACAGGGCGAGAAAACTGTGACTACTGCCATTTACACAAATCCTGAAACAACCAAGGAAGTACCAGTGGAGAGAGTGCAGAAGCAAATGGAAAAAGGAGCAGAGGTTTTCCTTTTGCAAGTGCACAATGTTTTAATGGAAGCACCTGAATGAACTAAAACACCCCCTCAAATACAGAAGTTAGTAATGGAATATGCTGACTTATTTGAGGAACCTACTACACTTCCTCCTCACGGAGCTTTAGACCACAAAATTCCATTGGTACCTGGTGCTAACCCTCCCCATATGAGGCCTTACAGAGTGCCCCAACACCAAAAGAAGGAAATGGAGGAGCAGATCAAGAAGCTGTTGGCAGCACACATGATTAGGCACAGTCAGAGTCCATATGCTGCTCCAGTATTGTTGGTCAAAAAGAAGGACAACTCCATGAGATTATGTACAGACTTCAGGAAGTTGAACTCCTTGACAACTAAAAACAAATTTCCTATTCCAGTCATTGAGGACTTGTTGGATGAGCTACATGGAGCTAAATATTTCTCTAAATTGGACCTGAGATCTGGTTATCACCAAATTAGAATGCATCCAGAAGACATACACAAAACAGCTTTCAGAACTTTTTTAGGCCACTTTAAATATCTGGTGATGCCTTTTGGGTTGTCTAATGCACCTGGCACCTTCCAGGAACTGATGAACACTATCTTTGGGCCTTATCTGAGGAAATTTGTGTTAGTTTTCTTTGATGACATTCTCATTTACAGCAGGAACCTCAAGGAACACTTAGAGCACATTAAGATAGTAATGGAGGTGTTGAGAGAAAACAAGCTTTTTGCAAAGCTCTCCAAGTGTGTGTTTGCAGTGCAACAAGTTGAATATATGGGGCATGTCATTTCAGAAAAAGGAGTTGCAACTGACCCTCAAAAAATTGCTGCTATTGCTGAGTGGCCCACTCCTGACACAGTTACTAAAGTGAGAAGTTTCCTAGGCCTAGTTGGGTATTATAGGAGGTTCATCAAAGGGTATGGTCTAATTTGCAGACCACTGCATGATTTACTAAAAAGGCCAATTCTAGTGGACACGGGTGCATGATCAAGCTTTTGCTCAACTGAAACAAGCACTTACTACAACACCAGTATTGGCACTTCCCAATTTCAGTAAACCATTTGTGTTAGAAACTGATGCCTCAGGAAAAGGAATTGGAGCTATACTAATGCAAGATGGCCAACCAATATTTGGTACAGCTCAGCCCTTTGCCCTAGAAATGCAACACTTTCCACTTATGAGAAAGAAGCACTGGCTATCCTGGAAGCACTTAAAAGGTGGAGGCATTATTTGCTAGGCAAGGAAGTGGTGATTAAAACTGATCAGCAGTCCTTGAAGTTCATTATAGATCAGAAAATCACTGAAGGGGTGCAACATAAACTCATGATGAAGTTGCTAGAGTTCAACTTTACAATACAATATAAAAAGGGGGTGGAAAACATAGTGGTTGATGCACTTTCAAGGCTCATTCCTAAGTGTTTTGCTATTTCTGCTGTCACTCCTACTTGGGTTGAGGAACTAATAGCTAGTTATCAACATGATCAACACACAAGGAACCCGATGGAACAGTTATTGGTACAAAAACAGAGCACAAATTCTGACTACACAATACATGTTGGGGTCATAAGGTACAAAGGAAAGTTATTAGTGGGCAAGTCAGTGGAACTTAGAAACAAGCTAATAACAGCTCTACACAATTCCCCTGTGGGTGGACACTTAGGAATAAGGGCTACTTATCACAGAGTTAAAGGCATTTTTTATTGGCCTGGGCTGAAAGCTGATGTGGAAAATTTCATTGCTGCTTGTCCCATATGCCAAAGAGCAAAGCATGAAACCTGCTTACAACCAGGGTTGCTTGATCCCCTGCCTGTAGCAGACATGGCCTGGCAACACATAACAATGGACTTTGTGGAATGCCTGCCTAAATCCAATGGGAAAGATGTGATTATGGTAGTGGTGGATAGGTTTACAAAATACAGTCACTTTATTCCTCTGTCTCATCCTTATTCAGTTTTATCTGTGGCTCAAGATTTTGTGGACAACATTGTCAAGTTGCATGGACCTCCAAAGCTAATTATATCTAACAGAGACATGATTTTTACCAGTAAATTGTGGAAGGATATATTTACTGCTTTAAAAGTGGAGCTGAGGTACAGTACAACATACCACCCCCAGACTGATGGACAGACAGAGAGGGTGAATCAATGCTTGGAGACATACTTGAGATGCATGGCTACTGATCAGCCTAACAAGTGGTTGGCCTGGCTTTCATTAGCTGAGTATTGGTACAATTCTACCTATCACACCACTCTCAAAATGTCTCCCTTTCAGGCCTTGTATGGATTTCCTCCACCCCTAATCTCAGAGCTTGCAATTCCTGGCCCTGAGGATGAGGAAGCACAGGATTTTCTCTCCTCCAAACAGCAGATGCTGGAACATTTGAAGGAGAATTTGTGCAAAGCTCAACACAGAATGAAGAGATATGCAGATCTTAAGAGAGTGGAAATAATCTTCTCAGTGGGAGATATGGTATACTTGAAAATGGCTCCATATCGACTGGCTGCATTTGGATTCAGAGGTGCCTTAAAACTTCAGAATAAGTATTATGGCCCTTTTCTTATCATGCAAAAGGTGGGAAACTCAGCATATAAGCTCTAATTCCCCCAGGGAGTGCAGATACATCCAGGTTTCCATGTCAGTCAGCTCAAGAAACACATTGGCAGCAAGACAATTCCCAGTCCCATGCTGCCCATGGTTAATGCAGACGGCACCATCAAAACTGGTCCGACAGCAGTGCTTCAAGTCAGACAAATACCACGCAACAACTTGCCTATGGTGCAGTGGTTGGTCCAGTGGCAAAACCTGTCAGAAGAGGTGGCCACCTGGGAAGATCCAGATTTTATCAAGTACTCATTCCTAGAGTTCTTCAGAACGACTATCCAAGAGTGGAGGGAGGCAGCAACAACGATGTGAGGAATCGACATAACTCAAGAAGGGGGCAATGTCAGGCGTCGAGAAGTTCAGATAACCGTAGAAGTTCAGAAAAATGCTTTGCTGAAACCAACGATCAGGATCGCTCCTCACCAGCGCTTCGTCGCGAATCCTTGATCGCTTAATTACCGTTAGGAGTCCGTTACTGTTACTTTTCACGGTCTTGCTGGGTAAATGGATTCCATACAAATACAGCCGGGGTGTGGCTGTCATCGCTACCTAATTTCTTTTCCAGAATATTGCCGTAATGGCTTATCATACTCTTGTATAGCTCATACTCTTCAATACCAAAGGGGATCTGAGAGAGATTTATACACAAATCAAGCCACACACCTCTGATAATTCGCATAGATCATAGCTAGGTCCTTACAAGGGTGATGCAACAATAGTAGCGTAAGTATTTCCCTCAGTTTTTGAGAACCAAGGTATCAATCCAGTAGGAGGCTCCTCAAAATTCCCATGCACCTACATAAACAAACAAAGAACTTGCAACCAACACAATAAATGGGTTGTCAATCCCTTCACGGCCACTTGCGAAAGTGAGATCTAATAGAGATAGTAAGATAAGATAAATATATTTTTGGTATTTTATAATATAGATGCAAAAAGAAAAGATGCAAATAAAAATAGATTGGAAGCAAACATGATAAAAGATAGACTCAGGGGCCATAGGTTTCACTAGTGGCTTCTCTCAAGATAGCATAAGTATTACGATGGGTGAACAAATTACTGTCGAGCAATTAATAGAAAAGCGAATAATTATGAGATTATCTAGGCATGATCATCTATATGGGCATCACGTCCGCAACAAGTAGACCGACTCCTGCCTTGTGACGCCCCCGATTCAATCGTACACTAATCATGCACGCAAATGTGTACGATCAAGATCAGGGACTCACGGGAGGATATCACAACACAACTCTAAAACATAAATAAGTCATACAAGCATCATAATACAAGCCAGGGGCCTCGAGGGCTCGAATACAAGTGCTCGATCATAGACGAGTCAGCGGAAGCAACAATATCTGAGTACAGACAAGTTAAACAAGTTTGCCTTAAGAAGGCTAGCACAAACTGGGATACAGATCGAAAGAGGTGCAGGCCTCCTGCCTGGGATCCTCCTAAACTACTCCCGGTCGTCATCAGTGGGCAGCACGTAGTAGTAGGCACCTCCAGTGTAGTAGGGGTCGTCGTCGACGGTGACGTCTGGCTCCTGGACTCCAGCTTCTGGTTGCGACAACCAGAAAGAAAGGAAAGGGGAAAAAGGGGGGAGAAAGCAACCGTGAGTACTCATCCAAAGTACTCGCAAGCAAGGAACTACACTACATATGCATGGGTATATGTGTAAGGAGGTCATATCAGTGGACTGAACTGCAGAATGCCAGAATAAGAGGGGGATAGCTAATCTTGTCGAAGACTACGCTTCTGGCAGCCTCCGTCTTGCAGCATGTAGAAGAGAGTAGATTGAAGTCCTCCAAGTAGCATCTCCAAGTAGCATATCCAGGTAGCAACTCCAGTAGCATCGCATAGCATAATCCTACCCGGCGATCCCCTCCTCATCGCCCTGTAAAAAAGCGATCACCGGGTTGTCTGTGGAACTTGGAAGGGTGTATTTTATTAAGTATCCGGTTCTAGTTGTCATAAGGTCAAGGTACAACTCCAAGTCGTCCTGTTACCGAAGATCACGGCTATTCGAATAGATTAACTTCCCTGCAGGGGTGCACCACATAACCCAACAGGCTCGATCCCATTTGGCCGGACACACTTTCCTGGGTCATGCCCGGCCTCGGAAGATCAACACGTCGCAGCCCCACCTAGGCAAAACAGAGAGGCCAGCACGCCGGTCTAAACCTAAGCGCACAGGGGTCTGGGCCCATCGCCCATAGCACACCTGCACGTTGCGAGGGCGGCCGAAAGCAGACCTAGCCTAGTGGCGTTCCAGTCCAATTCGGCGCGCGCCGCTCCGTCGCTGACGTCTGAAGTGCTTCGGCTGATACCACGACGTCGGGATACCCATAACTACTCCCACGTAGATGGTTAGTGCGTATAGGCTCGTAGCCGACTCAGATCAAATACCAAGATCTCGTTAAGCGTGTTAAGTATCCGCGAACGCCGAACAGGGCCAGGCCCACCTGTCTCCTAGGTGGTCTCAACCTGCCCTGTCGCTCCGCCACAAAGTAACAGTCGAGGGCCGTCGGGAACCCAGGCCCACCTCTACCGGGATGGAGCCACCTGTCCTTTCAGCCCCCTCATCAGAATCACTTGCGGGTACTCATCAAGCTGACCCGACTTTAGTCACCATCTGTATAGTATGTATGTATGTATAGTATATACCCGTGATCACCTCCCGAGTGATCACGGCCCAATAGTATAGCGAGGCAGACTGACAAGAATGTAGGGCCAATGATGATAAACTAGCATCCTATACTAAGCATTTAGGATTGCAGGTAAGGTATCAATGACTGTAGCAACAATGACAGGCTATGCATCAGAATA
>NC_057804.1:648519256-648524393 GCF_018294505.1 Triticum aestivum
TGTAGATGGCGGGATGTATAACTTGTAGCAAGAATTATTAAGAGGTGGTGATATTCCCACAACATTCTTGATATATAAGATGGTATTACTTCAAGGTAGGACATAAGACAAGCTGGGTAGCCAGGAACTCAAGGTACAGCCACAACACAAACAAGTTTGTGTTGGTAAGAAGGCAAGGAAATAGTCGATGACAACACAATTTACCAAGGGACAAGGATGGTATTTCCCATGAAGAATTCAATAGATATCTTCGAAGAGCATCAAAATGTTGATGTTGATCATGACACATTTGTCAAGAGAATTCATGAAGATGTAATCAATCAGCGACGACATCAAGTCAAAGGAATGATGAAGCAAGAGGTTATTGGAACCACAGTTACGACACGAACTCGAACTCAAGCTTGTTGTTTAAGGCGAAATGATATGACGATGAGGATCGACGTAAGGTTAGTTCATCATCGAAAATTGTGCTCCGAGAAGAAGGGCCGGGTAGCACAGTTAAAATCATCACGATAAAGATATAGCCAAACAGGCTAGGAATGATGGGAAGGAATATTAAACTCATAAGCAACGAAAATTACTTAGGGTTATCGAACCGAAATGTGGAATCGGTGTTCTCGATTGACAACAACCCAGAACCCGAGAAAATTGGAATCAGTGAGAATTAATAGTTGATGAAGAACCCCTAATAAGTTATGCAGTCCCATGATATTCTTGAGATACCAGAGCTTAATACTCAACAGTAGAGCAAAGTAAAGGTTGGACAGGTGCAATGATCTGCAGAAGACAAGTACTTCAACTTGTCCAAGAAACGGTATTAAAAAGGAGAACATGGCCGGAACCACGATTGCAAAAGGCCGAATCCCAGATATAAGAACTTATACCAAAGAGGGTTTAAGAGGAGCACCCATGATAAGATTAGCATCGTGTCCATGGGCATGAACGCAAGGTTCAAGGTCGACTCCCACTTCTCCAATACACAACTCCTCATTTACTACTCTAAGTTAAGAATGTTTAGAGTTTGAAAGTTTAACTTGCGGAATACCGGAACGTTATGACCCATGAAAACTCTTGGGTTCACACAAATTAAGGAAGGTATACGTTCAACCCATCGGGGCATCTTAGGCACGTATACCATCAACTTCAGGGGTAATTAACTCAAGCTCGGAGGTAGAGCATTGTTTAAAAGCAGATGATACAATTTACCAAGGCATTATCTACCCATGGAAAGGCTCTCAAGGTTATTCAATATGAAGGACACTGTCGGATAAAATCCAACAAAGGAACCGATGGTCCTCAAGGGATCTGAGGTGAGCACCGGTACTCAACCAGAGGAAGAAGAATGCACGGGCATCATATTATAGAACATCAGAATGATTCGATGCTTAGATAATAAAGGAATTTCGATTTCCAAAACAAAGGATCAGAAGCAGTCGCTCTGATCAAGGATGGATAAGTTGGATATACCAGAGACACAATTGACGACAAATAGTTTGGTCGAGAACCAGCTCATGTTCAAAAATGATGTCTGAGCCGGAAGGATAATTTAGAAGGGTTGATAGATGATTGTGTGCATTCGCACACATGCTGAATCAATAGGATCAAAATGACGATGCCTAAGGATACTAACGAATATTGCCAGACATATGGAAAGCATCCATAATGCAAGCAGACAAGTATTGCAGAGCAATAAGCCATTAAGGATTTTTGGAGGATCAAATAGTATTTCGAAGACCATTGTGAAACACATGAACAACTGGGGGATGAGCGGATACTCGATAAGTGCGAGAATTATCCATAGGGGTATTCAGGTGACAAGGAACAGCAAGGTGATAAGCTCAAAGGATTATCGAGACAACGATGAGTGTTTCGAGGTATCTGGTAATAACAAGACCAACTGGGGATGAATGTAAGAATAACAACTGCAAGTAGTTATCCATAAGGGTTGACGGTGGAAGGGGAATTGCAAATGCGATGAACATAAGTTCTCGGGTTAACAACGGCGAGTATCTTCAGGGTCTTCACGTGCCGCAGACGATCATCATTAATAAGGGGCTCTCCGGGTGAAAGTGATAACGAGATCCTAATGTTAGATTTAGCAAAAATCATTTAACTCGAATAGAAGAGAAATAAGAGTCCCAGAGTATAGGTTGAGGAATAAAAGATCCTACTACCACCCGATGGCGACGTGGGCCCATGGGCCACACAGCCATGATAGTAAAAGTTTTTCAACGACTAGACTCGACTTCGGCCAAGGAGTTGAGAAGGGGGATTCCTACAGGCAGTCGGCTCTGATACCAACTTGTGACGCCCCCGATTCAATCGTACACTAATCATGCACGCAAATGTGTACGATCAAGATCAGGGACTCACGGGAGGATATCACAACACAACTCTAAAACATAAATAAGTCATACAAGCATCATAATACAAGCCAGGGGCCTCGAGGGCTCGAATACAAGTGCTCGATCATAGACGAGTCAGTGGAAGCAACAATATCTGAGTACAGACAAGTTAAACAAGTTTGCCTTAAGAAGGCTAGCACAAACTGGGATACAGATCGAAAGAGGCGCATGCCTCCTGCCTGGGATCCTCCTAAACTACTCCCGGTCGTCATCAGCGGGCAGCACATAGTAGTAGGCACCTCCAGTGTAGTAGGGGTCGTCGTCGACGGTGACGTCTGGCTCCTGGACTCCAGCTTCTGGTTGCGACAACCAGAAAGAAAGGAAAGGGGAAAAAGGGGGGAGAAAGCAACCGTAAGTACTCATCCAAAGTACTCGCAAGCAAGGAACTACACTACATATGCATGGGTATATGTGTAAGGAGGTCATATCAGTGGACTGAACTGCAGAATGCCAAAATAAGAGGGGGATAGCTAATCCTGTCGAAGACTACGCTTCTGGCAGCCTCCGTCTTGCAGCATGTAGAAGAGAGTAGATTGAAGTCCTCCAAGTAGCATCTCCAAGTAGCATATCCAGGTAGCAACTCCAGTAGCATCGCATAGCATAATCCTACCCGGCGATCCCCTCCTCGTCGCCCTGTAGAAAAGCGATCACCGGGTTGTCTGTGGAACTTGGAAGGGTGTATTTTATTAAGTATCCGGTTCTAGTTGTCATAAGGTCAAGGTACAACTCCAAGTCGTCCTGTTACCGAAGATCACGGCTATTCGAATAGATTAACTTCCCTGCAGGGGTGCACCACATAACCCAACACGCTCGATCCCATTTGGCCGGACACACTTTCCTGGGTCATGCCCGGCCTCGGAAGATCAACACGTCGCAGCCCCACCTAGGCAAAACAGAGAGGCCAGCACGCCGGTCTAAACCTAAGCGCACAGGGGTCTGGGCCCATCGCCCATAGCACACCTGCACGTTGCGAGGGCGGCCGAAAGCAGACCTAGCCTAGTGGCGTTCCAGTCCAATTCGGCGCGCGCCGCTCCGTCGCTGACGTCTGAAGTGCTTCGGCTGATACCACGACGTCGGGATACCCATAACTACTCCCACGTAGATGGTTAGTGCGTATAGGCTCATAGCCGACTCAGATCAAATACCAAGATCTCGTTAAGCGTGTTAAGTATCCGCGAACGCCGAACAGGGCCAGGCCCACCTGTCTCCTAGGTGGTCTCAACCTGCCCTGTCGCTCCGCCACAAAGTAACAGTCGAGGGCCGTCGGGAACCCAGGCCCACCTTTATCGGGATGGAGCCACCTGTCCTTTCAGCCCCCTCATCAGAATCACTTGCGGGTACTCATCGAGCTGACCCGACTTTAGTCACCATCTGTATAGTATGTATGTATGTATAGTATATACCCGTGATCACCTCCCGAGTGATCACGGCCCAATAGTATAGCGAGGCAGACTGACAAGAATGTAGGGCCAATGATGATAAACTAGCATCCTATACTAAGCATTTAGGATTGCAGGTAAGGTATCAATGACTGTAGCAACAATGACAGGCTATGCATCAGAATATGATTAACGGAAAGCGGTAACATGCTACACTACTCTAATGCAAGCAGTATAGAGTAGAATAGGCGATATCTGGTGATCAAGGGGGGGGCTTGCCTGGTTGCTCTGGCAAGAGAGAGGGGTCGTCGGTGATGTAGTCGACCACAGGGGCATCAGCATCGTCACGGGGTCTACCAGAGAGAAAAGGGGGGAAGAGGAGAAACAGTAAATACATAGCAATCAAGTGCATAACAGGATAACAGGCAGAGCTAGACGTGTTCTATGCGGTAGGAGGTGATACCGGTGAAGGGGGGAAGCATCCGGGAAGTATTCCCGGGGTTCCGTGTTTTCGGGCAGAGGAGCCGGAGGGGGGGAAAGTTGCGAGTTCGATAGGTTAGGGGGGTGTGGCGGATGAACGGGTTGCGTATCCGGAATCGTCTCGTCGTTCTGAGCAACTTTCATGTTGAAAATATTTTAATCCGAGTTACGGATTAAAAGATATGATTTTCTAAAGATTTTATTAATTTCTGGAATTTATTTAATTATTTAATTAATTCGAAAAATGAATTTATGACGTCAGCATGATGTCATGCTGACGTCAGCAGTCAACAGGGTTGACTTGGTCAACCCGACAGGTGGGTCCCGTTCGTTAGTGACTGTTAACTAATTATCTTAGTTAAGTTTAATTAACAGTAGTTAATTAGGTTAATTAGTCATTAGGTTTAATTAATCAGGATTAATTAAATTAATTATTTACTTAGCTATTAATTATTTAGTTAATTTTATTCATTGTTATTTTTATTAATTATATTTATCTAAATTCCTTTTTCCTTTTTTTTAAACGTTCTGGGGGGTGTGGCCCCCATGTCATAGGCAGGGGCCGGTCCAGTCAGCCTGGCTGACCGAGTCAACAGATCGGCCGGGCCCCTAGGGCCCACGGTTCAGTGACCCAGGGGGTGGCCCCGTGTCGGCCACGTCGGCAGCCGGCATTGGGGGCTCCGGTGGGCGTCCGCGGCGGAGGGGACGCCGGACTTCGCCGGAATCGTCGCCCGGCGGCCAAAAGGGGCCGCGGGTGGGTGCGTTCGAATGGGGAGAGGACGCCGCGTCCATTGGTGGCAAGGCCACGGCCGGACTCGGCCGGAAACGGCGCCGGCGAGCGGCGGAGGCGGCGGGGTGGTTCGGGTCTTCGTC
>NC_057804.1:648525035-648555827 GCF_018294505.1 Triticum aestivum
ACGGGATCGGGCGGAGCCGATCCAGATCGGCGCGGGGAGGGAGGAGGAGGGGATCGGGGGGGCGAATGGGTGCGGCTAGGGTTTGCCGACCGGGGGAGGGGGGGGGATAAGGGAGTAAGGGGTGGGCCGGGCCAGGGGGGGCTGGCCGGCTGGGCCAGGTGGGCTTGGCCCAGTTGGGCCAGTGGGGTTTCCTTCCTTTTTTTTGTATTGTTTTCTGTTTTCTTTTTATTTATTTTCTTTTCTATTTTTATTTATTTATAAACACTTAGGCATTTTATAAAATTGTGAACCTTACACCATAATTATCTTTGTAATATTTGGCAACCACCGAACATTTTTGTTTTAATTTTTGAAAACTTTTATTGTTTTCTTTTATTTAAATTTTGAATTTGTTTCGGTTCTGAACTATCGAGAGTTTATCACAGTAACCGTGGTGACGTGGCATCATTAGCGGGGAATCACTGTAGCTTAATTATCCGGGCGTCACATGCCTGCATCTACTACTATTACTCCACACATCGACCGACTCCTGCCTACATCTAGAGTATTAAGTTCATAAGAAGAGAGTAATGCCTTAAGCAAGATGACATGATGTAGAGGGATAAACTCATGCAATATGATATAAACCCCATCTTTTTATCCTCGATGGCAACAATACAATACGTGCCTTGCAACCCTTTTTGTCACTGGGTAAGGACACCGCAAGATTGAACCCAAAGCTAAGAACTTCTCCCATGGCAAGAAAGATTAATCTAGTAGGCCAAACCAAACTGATAATTCGAAGAGACTTGCAAAGATAACTCAATCATACATAAAAGAATTCGGAGGAGATTCAAATATTTCTCATAGATAAACTTGAGCATAAACCCACAATTCATCGGATCTCGACAAACACACCGCAAAAAGAGTTTACATCGAATAGATCTCCACAAGATAGGGGGAGAACATTGTATTGAGATCAAAAAAGAGAGAAGAAGCCATCTAGCTAATAACTATGGACCCGAAGGTCTGTGGTAAACTACTCACAACTCATCGGAGGGGCTATGGTGTTGATGTAGAAGCCCTCTGTGGTCGATTCCCCCTTCGGCAGAGCGCCGGCGAAGGCTCCAAGATGGGATCTCGCGGATACAGAAGGTTACGGTGGTGGAAATTGTGTTTTGTTGGCTCCCTGGATGTTTTCGGGGTACGTAGGCTTATATAGGAGGAAGAAGTACGTCGGTGGCCGTCCGAGGGGCCCACGAGACAGGGGGCGCGCCCTACGCTCTCGTGGCCGCCTCGGCTGCTTCTTGACTTGCACTCCAAGTCCTATGGATCACGTTCGTTCCAAAAATCATGCTCCCGAAGGTTTCATTCCGTTTGGACTCCGTTTGATATTCCTTTTCTTCGAAATACTGAAATAGGCAAAAAAACAACAATATAGGCTGGGCCTCCGGTTAGTAGGTTATTCCCAAAAATGATACAAATGTGTAAAATAAAGCCCATAAACATCCAAAGGGGTAATATAATAGCATGGAACAATAAAAAATTATAGATATGTTGGAGACGTATCAGATACTTCTCGGTGATGACCGTAGTTTCAGGAGTTCATGTATTCACTATGTGCTAATGCTTTGTTCCGGTTCTCTATTAAAAGGAGGCCTTAATATCCCTTAGTTTCCGCTAGGACCCCGCTGCCACGGGAGGGTAGGACAAAAGATGTCATGCAAGTTCTTTTCCATAAGCACGTATGACTATATATAGAATACATGCCTACATTTCATTGATGAACTGGAGCTAGTTCTGTGTCACCCTATGTTATAGCTATTACATGAGGAATCACATCCGACATAATTATCCATCACTGATCCAATGCCAATGAGCTTTTCACATCTTGTGCTTCGCTTATTTACTTTTCCGTTGCTGCTGTTACAATCAATACAAAACCCAGAAATATTACTTTTGCTACTGTTACCTTTATTATCATACTACTTTGCTACTAAATACTTTGCTGCAGATACTAAGTTATCCAGGTGTGGTTGAATTAACAACTCAACTGCTAATACTCAATAATATTCTTTGGCTCCCCTTGTGTCGAATCAATAAATTTGGGTTGAATACTTTACCCTCGAAAGCTGTTGCGATCCCCTAAACTTGTGGGTTATCAAGACTAATTTCTGGCGCCGTTGCCGGGGAGCATAGCTCTATTCTCTGAGTCACTTGGGATTTATATCTGTTGACCACTATGAGGAACTTGAAAGACGAAAGAACCAAGATTTTCCCTCAACTACGAGGGGAGGTAAGGAACTGCCATCTAGCTCTGCACTAGATTCTC
The DNA here is from genome assembly GCF_018294505.1 of Triticum aestivum. Lineage (NCBI taxonomy): Eukaryota > Viridiplantae > Streptophyta > Magnoliopsida > Poales > Poaceae > Triticum > Triticum aestivum. The sequence continues at coordinate 648,527,347 of NC_057804.1, forward strand.
CTTCTGTTTTGAGTAAGCTTGCGACACCTAAACCTGCTACTGCTATGAATTCTGATATGTCGCATGTTATTGATGATGCCACTTCTGCTATGCATGATACTTATGATGAAACTACTTCTGTGTGTGATACCACTTTGCCGTTAGGTGAATTTCTTGATGAACAACTTGCTAGGGTTAGAGAGAATGAAGTTATTGAAGATGCTATTATCGATGATAGTGATGATGAAGGTTATCCCCCTAATTATGAATTACCTGTTGTTCCTGAGGGTTATGTTATGAATGAGGAAGCTGCTAGAGCTATCTTTGCTTGTAAAGATAGATATGATCTTAAGAAATTATTAGCTAAATGGAAGTAGCAATCGCTTAATGCTAGAATGAAACCTGACCCTTCTTTTGCTACTTCACCTATATGTGTTACTGATAAGGATTATGAATTCTCTGTTGATCCTGAGATTATTACTTTAGTTGAATCTGATCCTTTTTATGGCCTTGAATCTGAAACTGTTGTGGCACATCTTACCAAGTTAAATGATATAGCCACCCTGTTTACTAATGATGAGATGTCTCACTATTATTATATCCTTAAGATATTTCCGTTCTCATTAAAGGGTGGTGCTAAGACCTGGTTTAATTCTCTTGCTCCTGGTTGTGTGCGTAGTCCCCAGATATGATTTATTACTTCTCTGCTAAATATTTCCCTGCTCATAAGAAACAAGCTGCCTTGCGGGAAATATATAATTTTGTGCAAATCGAAGAAGAGAGTCTCTCACAAGCTTGGGGGAGGCTTCTCCAATTACTTAATGCTTTGCCTGATCATCCTCTTAAGAAAAATGAAATACTTGATATCCTTTATAATGGACTAACCGATGCTTCCAAGGACTACTTGGAAAGTTGTGCTGGTTGTGTTTTTAGGGAAAGAACAGTCGACGAAGCTGAATTACTATTGAATAATATATTGACTAATGAAAATAATTGGACTCTCCCTGAGCCAATTGCTGAACCAATTGAGCCGACTCCTGAGCCTATTCCTAAACCCACTCCGAAGAAGAGAGGTGTCCTATTTCTCAGTCCTGAATATGTGCAAGAGGCAAAGAAATCAATGAAAGAAAAAGGTATTAATGCTGAAGATGTTAAGAATTTACCACCTATCGAAGAAATACATGGTCTTAATATACCGACTGTCGAAGAACCACATTGTCTTGATAACCCGACACAGGTAGTAAAGGTAAATTCTCTCTATAGATATGATAAAGTTGAAATTCCCTCTACTAAATTTCATAGCCCATGCTTAGATGAATTTGATGACTTTATGGCTAGACAAGAAAGTTTTAATGCTTATGTTGGTAGAGAGTTAAAGAATAATGCTTTCGAGATAGGACGCTTGAGTGATTATATGGCTAGAGATAAAGGTGAACTTAAAATCATTAGCAAATATGCTTCTATGGTTGCTACTCAAGCTGAGCAATTACTTAAAGCTCAAAATGATTTGCTTGATGAATTAAATAATAAAAATGACTTTGCTGTTAGAGTGGCTACTAGAACTGGTAAAATGACTCAGGAACCTTTGTATCCTGAAGGCCACCGTGAGAGGATCGAGCAAGATTCTCAGAGAAATAATTTAGAGGCACCTAGTTCTTCCAAAAAGAAGAAAAAGAAAAACGATAGAACTTTGCATGCTTCTAGTGAACCTGTTGTAGACACACCTGAGAATCCCAACGATACTTCTATCTCCGATGCTGAAACACAATCAGGTGATGAACATGAACCTAGCGATAATGTTAATGATAATGTTCATGTTGATGCTCAGCCTAGCAAAAACAATGATGTAGGGATTGAACCTGCTGTTGATCTTGATAACCCACAATCAAAGAATCAGCGTTATGATAAGAGAGATTTTGTTGCTAGGAAGCACGGTAGAGAAAGAGAACCATGGGTTCAGAAACCCATGGCCTTTCCTCCTAAACCATCCAAGACAAAAGATGATGAGGATTTTGAGCACTTTGCTGAAATGATTAGACCTATCTTCTTATGTATGCGCTTAACTGATATGCTTAAAGTAAATTCTTATGCTAAGTATATGAAGGATATTATTACAAACAAAAGAAAGATACCGGAAGCTAAAATTTCCACCATGCTCACTAATTACACTTTTAAGGGTGGAATACCAAAGAAACTTGGAGATCCAGGGGTACCAACCATACCATGCTCCATTAAAAGAAATTATGTTAGAACTGCTTTATGTGATCTTTGAGCCGGTGTTAGTGTTATGCCTCTCTCTTTATATCGTAGACTTGAATTGAATGAGTTGACACCTACTGAAATATCTTTGCAAATGGCTGATAAATCAACTGCTATACCTGTCGGTATTTGTGAGGATGTGCCTGTTGTGGTTGCAAATGTCACTATTTTAACGAACTTTGTTATTCTTGATATTCCCGAGGACGATAGTATGTCGATTATCCTTGGTAGACCCTTTTTGAATACTGCAAGGGCTATTATTGATTGCAACAAAGGCAATGTCACTTTTCATGTTAATGGTAATGAGCATATGGTACACTTTCCGAGGAAACAATCTCAGGTTCAGAGCATCAATTCTATTGGAAAAGTTCCAACTATCATTATTGGAGGTTTTGGATTTCCTCTTCCTACTGTCAAGAAAAAGTATGATATTCTTATTGTTGGGGATGTTCATATCCCCGTTGAGGTAACTTAGTGTTATTCGAAATTTCTCCGGTTCCGTGTTAGTCAGAATGAGTTTGTTAACAAGACTTGATCAACCTTGTTAGTGGATTCATTTTGATGATCATGAGATGGATGAAACTAGAAGGCACAACCTTCTGTACCCTCTTTTTACTTTCTGTTATTTAGAATAAATAAAGAAAAAACAGTATTATATGTCTATTTTCTGAATTATCCATGCAATAAAAAATATCCCGAAAATAAAAGTGCTCCAAATGCCCTGCAAATTTAGTATGATTTTTTATGGAATATGTGAGGATTTTAGGCACTGAAATCACTGCAGGAGGGGCAAGCACCAGGCCATGAGAGTGGAGGGTGCGCCCACCTTCCCTGGGTGCGCCCCCTGTCTCGTGGGCCCCTGGTGGCCCCCCTCCACTTATGCCAGCACCCACGCACTCCATCTTCTTCCCAAAAAAATCCCCATCCAGCTCAAGCACGAGTTCTAGCTCATTTTGCTACAATTTTCGATCTCCTTGCTCAAAGCTCCATTCACAAAACTGCTTTGGGAGATTGTTGCTTGGTATGTGACTCCTCCATTGGTCCAATTAGTTTTTGTTCTAGTGCTTTATTCATTGAAATTTTGTGCTGCATAGGTGACCATGTTCTTGAGCTTGCATGTTAAATTTATGAGGTCCCAAGTAATTCTAATGCATGATATAGGCTCTAGGCACTTGTAGGAGTAGTTGCTACCAATCTTGTTTAGTTTTATTCACTTTTATTTTGAAGTTACTAAAATTTTAGAAATTTTCAGAAAATGTTAAGGAGACTTTTAAGGGGCTCTTCTAGCCAAGGCTCCCAGGAAAAACAAGCTAAAGAGAAGGAAGAAGCCAAGTATAATCTTCCTCGCATAGCGGAAGTACGACCGTGTGAATGGCCATGCGATAATTTCTTGAAAGAAGTTGAATTCATGAAGATTTTTATTTTCTAATCGAGAATGCTGGCCTCACTGATTTCCTCCTCGACCAGATCGATCAGTATCTCTTACTCACCAATACTTTTGTGCAAAACTTTTATTATTATCCTAAGAAGTCACCGCCTTCAGTATCATTTCATTTATATGATGAATCAGGGAAATGTCTTTACGTAACTTTTGCGCGGTATGTAGGATACCCTTTGAGGGAAAATTAGAGGAACCACATCGTAAATATGTGGATGGCTTTTTTAACACTATCACTTAGGGGATCCAAAGAAGGGTTCCGATGCGAGAATCTCTAGCATACACTTTCCTGTTTTACTCTACTTTGCCATATTTGCTAGTAGATGCTTGATTGGTCGTGGAAATAGTGGAAACTTCAATGTTCCTGATATTATCATTCTTCACCATGCCTTGTTTGGAGATAATAGTTTTAGTATGGGTGCCGTCATTGCTAAATGGCTAAGCCTGAATCGTACAAAAGGCCCCATCTTTGAAGGTATCTATGATTCACGTCTTGCTAGACATTTTGAGATACATATTAGGCACCATGAGAAGGAGAAGACAAAATTGCCTCCTTACATTTTAGATTACAAGGGCATGGTAGCGCATGAGTTTATTGTTGACAACAATGATAAGATGCTCTTGTATAACCTAAGATTTAATAAGAAACACAATGAGACTATTATTTTGCCTGCGCCTCTGTTATTTGATTTGATTGCAGATAATTTTCTTGTCATGCTAGAAGCGGTGTACGCTCATCGAGGCCAAGCATCCACTCTAGAACCTGAGCCTGAGCCGGAACCTGAACTGGAGCCTTATCGTGCATCATCTTACTAGTGGGACCCGGAGATGGCCAGTCAGTGGTATCCTGATTACACCTCCCAGTACACCGGGGAGAGCAGCAGCGGTCCTTGGCATTAGAGCAACTTAGGCCAAAAGCCTAAGCTTGTGGGAGTATGTATTTCTCACCGACTTTACATTCATGTCCACACACTATTCTAGTTGTCGGTGCTCATACTCTTTCATTGTATTATCCATGTTAGTTTAATATTCTTTTTCTTGCTTTCTTCTTGTGTGTTTGATAAACCTTAAGAAAAAACCAAAAAAATTAGCTAGTTTAATTTCCATGCTTGTAGTAGAAATTAAAATGAAAATCCAAAAAGATTTCTCGTTCTTATTCTTACTTGTTGGGAGCTTTCCCGTGTAAATAGTTTTATTTTCTTTTCCTTTCTTTGGGGGTCAAGAGTAGAAGACCATATTGAAAATGTTTAGTGGCTCTCTTATGCATGATTGTTTATTTAACTTAGAGCCCATATTACCTTGTCTTCTCTCTTGAGTTGAATACTTGCAGATTCCAGCTTAGTCCAATGCACGTGCACTGTTATTATTATACACATCGTTCGGTCGTGCAAGTGAAAGGCAATAATGACGATATACGATGGACTTATTGAGATGAGAAAAGCCGGTATGAATTCGACCTCTCTTGTTTTTGTAAATATGATGAGTTCATCGTTCCTGATTCGGTTTATTACTCCCTCCGTCCGGAAATACTTGTTAGAGAAATGGATGTATATAGACATATTTTAGTTCTAGATACATCCATTTTTATGCATTTCTTAGACAAGTTTTTCCGGGCGGAGGGAGTATGAAGTAAACATATTTGCATTGACATTTAGAGACTATAGTTGCTTGTGCCATGCTTGATTAGCTATGAGTTATAATGGTGTACCTTGCGTGCCAACATGCTATTAGAATGATTATGATGTGGTATGATGGGATGGTATCCTCCTTTGAATGAATTGAGCGACTCGACTTGGCACATGTTCATGCATGTAGCTGAAACAAATCAACATAGATTTCACGATATTTATGTTCATGGTAGATTATATCCTACTCATGCTTGTACTCGGTGTGAATTAATTTTAATGCATGTTTATGACTGTTGTCGCTCTCTCAGTTGGTCGCTTCCCAGTCTTTTGCTAGCCTTCACCTGTACTAAGCCGGAATACTGCTTGTGCATCCAAACTCCTTAAACCCCAAAGTTGTTCCATATGAGTCCACCATACCTTCCTATATGCGGTATTTACCTGCCGTTCCAAGTAAATTTGTATGTGCCAAACTCCAAACCTTCAAATGAAATTCTGTTTTGTATGCTCGACCATCTCATGTTTCAACTAGGGCTGCCTATATCTTCCATGCTAGGTGGGTTATTCTCAAGAGGAGTGGACTCCGCTCCTCATTCACGAGAAAGGGCCGGTAACCGGGATTCCCAGTCCCATGATCCAAAAAGATCAAAGCAAATTAAATTAACTAAAAAAAACTCCCCCAGGGCTGTTGTTAGTTGGAGGCACTCGTTGTTTCGAGCAAGCCATGGATTGATGCTTGTTGGTGGTGGGGGAGAAACTTTTACCATTCTGTTTGGGAACCACCTATAATGCATGTAGTATGGAAGATACATCCATCTCATAGTTGTTGCGTTGACAGTGAAAGTATGCCGCTCAAAATGTTATTCAATCTCTATTTTAAAATCGAGCTCTCGAACCTCTACAAATCCCTGCTTCCCTCTGCGAAGGGCCTATCTATTTACTTTTATGTTGAGTCAGCACCTTCTTATTAAAAAGCACCCGCTGGAGAGCACACTGTCATTTGCATTCATTATTATTGGTTTATATTGGGTTTGACTTGACTAGATCTCTTTTACCATGAATTACAATGTCTAATCAGTCCTTGATCTTTAAAGGTGCTCTGCATTTATGTTTTGCGGTCTCAGAAAGGGCTAGCTAGATACCATTTTGTTATATCATGTTATGATTGTTTTGAGAAAGTGTTGTCATTCAAGTTTTATTATTATGGCTCGCTAGCTAATTATGCTATTGATATGAGTAATTGTGAGACCTAGGTGTTATTGTGAGTACGGTTAGTTCATAATATTTGATGAAACCTGAATGCTGGCTTTACATGTTTACAACAACAAGAGCAAACTGAGTTTGTAAAAGTTTTTCTTTATCTTTTAGTTTATCAACTGAATTGCTTGAGGACAAGCAAAGGCTTAAGCTTGGGGAAGTTGATACGTCTCCCACGTATCTACTTTTCCAAACACTTTTGCCCTTGTTTTGGACTCTAACTTGCATGATTTGAATGAAACTAACCCGGACTAACGCTGTTTTCAGCAGAACTGCCATGATGTTGTTTTATGTGTAGAAAACAAGTGCTCTCGGAATGTCCTGAAAATGCACGGAGGCACTTTTTGGAAAATATAAAAAATACTGGCGAAAGAATCAAGACCAGGGGGCCCACACCCTCTCCACGAGGGTGGGGGCACGCCCCCCTGTCTCGTGGGCCCCCTGAGGCTCCACCGACCTCAACTCCAACTCCATATATTCCGTCTCGTGGAGAAAAAAATCAGAGAGAAAGTTTCATCGCGTTTTACGATACGGAGCCGCCGCCAAGCCCTAATCTCTCTCGGGAGGGCTGATCTGGAGTCCGTTCGGGGCTCCGGAGAGGGGGATTCATCACCGTCGTCATCATCAACCATCCTCCATCACCAATTTCATGATGCTCACCGCCGTACGTGAGTAATTCCATCGTAGGCTTGCTGGACGGTGATGGGTTGGATGAGATTTACCATGTAATCAAGTTAGTTTTGTTAGGGTTTGATCCCTAGTATCAACTATGTTCTGATATTGACGTTGCTATGACTTTGCTATGCTTAATGCTTGTCACTAGGGCCCGAGTGCCATCTGAACCTATTATGTTTTCATGAATATATGTGTGTTCTTGATCCTATCTTGCAAGTCTATAGTCACCTATTATGTATTATGATCCGACAAACCCGAAGTGACAATAATCGGGATACTTCTCGGTGATGACTGTAGTTTGAGGAGTTCATGTATTCACTATGTGCTAATGCTTTGTTTCAGTTCTCTATTAAAAGGATGCCTTAATATCCCTTAGTTTCCGCTAGGACCCCGCTGCCACGGGAGGGTAGGACAAAAGATGTCATGCAAGTTCTTTTCCATAAGCACATATGACTATATACGGAATACATGCCTACATTTCATTGATGAACTGGAGCTAGTTCTGTGTCACCCTATGTTATAGCTATTACATGAGGAATCGCATCCGACATAATTATCCATCACTGATCCAATTCCTACAAGCTTTTCACATCTTGTGCTTCGCTTATTTACTTTTCCATTGCTACTGTTACAATCACTACAAAACCCAAAAATATTACTTTTGCTATTGTTACCTTTATTATCATACTACTTTGCTACTAAATACTTTGCTGCAGATACTAAGTTATCTAGATGTGGTTGAATTGACAACTCAACTGCTAATACTCAATAATATTCTTTGCTCCCCTTGTGTCGAATCAATAAATTTGGGTTGAATACTTTACCCTCGAAAGCTGTTGCGATCCCCTACACTTGTGGGTTATCATAGATCTCTAAGAAGATTGAGGAGAACATAGTATTGAGATTCTAAAAGATAGAAGAAGCCATTAGCCATCTAGCTAATAAGTATGGACCCGAAGGTCTGTGGTAAACAACTCACAACTCATCGGAGAGGCTATGGTGTTGATGTAGAAGCCCTCCGTGGTCGATTCCCCTTCCGGCGGAGCACGAAGGCTCCAAGATGGGATCTCGCGGATACAGAAGGTTACTGTGGTGGAAATAGTTTTTCGTGGTCGCCTCTGATGTTCTCGGGGTACGAGGGTATATATAGGAGAAAGAAGTAGGTCGGTGGATGCCCGAGGGGCCCACGAGATAGGGAGGCGCGCCCAGTAGGGGGGCGCCCTCCACCCTCGTGGTCTCCTCGATTGCTTCTTGACTTGCACTCCAAGTCCTCTGGATCACGTTTGTTCCAAAAAGATCGCTCCCGAAGGTTTCATTCCGTTTGGACTCCGTTTGATATTCTTTTTCTTCGAAACACTAAAATAGGCAAAAAAAATAGCAATACAGGCTAGGCCTCCAGTTAGTAGGTTAGTCCCAAAAATGATACTCCCTCCATTCCTTGATATAAGGTGTATAGATTTTTGAAAAAAATTCCAAAATATAAGGTGTATTGTGTTGCAACACTCGTTTGGATAATTTTTTTAGGATTTGATTACATTTCCTTATATCATGCAAGCTCCTCTATTTTCTCATGTCAATTAGTCAGGTGTAAACTTGCCCAAAACTTGTGAAATTTTGCCTTCACGTGCGTTCTTTAATTTTTGTGCCAAAAACAATACACCCTACATTTAGGAACAGAGGGAGTATAAAAGTGTAAAGTAAAGCCCATAAACATCCAAAACGGGTAATATAACAGCATGGAACAATCAAAAATTATAGATACATTGGATACGTATCAAGCATCCCCAAGCTTAATTCCTTCTCGTCCTCGAGTAGGTAAATGATAAAAACAGAATTTTTGATGTGGAATGCTACCTAGCATAATTCTCAATGTAATTTTCTTTATTGTGGCATGATTGTTCAGATCCAAATGATTCAAGATAAAAGCTTATAAAACATAAAAATAATAGTACTTCGAAGCATACTAACAAATAATCATGTCCTATAAAAATAGCATAGCCAAAGAAAGCTTATCGCTACGAAATCATATAGTTAGGCCATGCTTCATTTTCATTACACAAAATACTCCCATCATGTACAACCCCGATGAGGAGCCGAGCAATTGGTTCATACTTTTTAACGAGCTTTAGCATTTTCAACTCCTACGCAATACATGAGCGCAAGCCATGGACATAGCACTATGGTGGTATAAGGTGGTGGTTGTGAGGACAAAAAGGGAGAAGATAGTCTCACATCAACTAGGCGTATTAATGGGCTATGGAGATGCCCGTGTCTATATAAACCGGAGAGGGCTAGGGTTACACAGAGTCGGTTACAATGGGAGGAGATCTTCATATCGTATCGCCAAGCTTGCCTTCCACACCAAGGAAAGTCCCTATACGGACACGGGACGAAGTCTTCAATCTTGTATCTTCATAGTCTGGGAGTCCGGCCAAAGGTCATAGTCCGGCCATCCGGACACCCCCTAATCCAGGACTCCCTCACCCGTCAATAGATATCAATGTGAGTGAGTAGGGATTGCCATGCAACGGATGCACTAGAGCTATAAATGTATGAAAGCTCAACAAAAGAAACTAAGTGGGTGTGCATCCAACTCGCTTGCTCACGATGACCTAGGGCATTTTGAGGAAGCCCATCATTGGAATATACAAGCCAAGTTCTATAATGAAAAATTTCCACCAGTATATGAAAGTGACAACACAAGAGACTCTCTATCATGAAGATCATGGTGCTATCATGAAGCACAAGTGCGGAAAAAGAGATAGTAGCATTGTCCCTTCTCTCTTTTTTCTCATTTATTTATTTATTTGGACTTTCTCTTTTTTTATTTGGTGGGCTCTTTGGCCTCTTTTTTTTAAAGTCCGAAGTCTCATCCCGACTTGTGGGGGAATCGTAGTCTTCATCATCCTTTCCTCACTTGGGACAATGCTCTAATAATGAAGATCATCACACTTTTATTAATTTACAACTCGAGAATTACAACTCAACACTTAGAACAAAATACGAATCTATATGAATGCCTCCGGCGGTGTACCGGGATATGCAATGAATTAAGAGTGACATGTATGAAAATTATGAGGGTGGCCTTGCCACAAATACAATGTCAACTACATGATCATGCAAAGAGCAATATGACAATGATGGAGCGTGTCATAATAACGGAACAGTAGAAAGTTGCATGGCAATATATCTCGGAATGGCTATGGAAATGCCATAATAGGTAGGTATGGTGGCTGTTTTGAGGAAGGTAAATAATGGGTGCATGATACCGGCGAAAGTTGCGCGGTATAATAGAGGCTAGCAAAGTGGAAGGTTGAGTGTGCGTATATCCATGGACTCACATTAGTCATAAAGAACTCATATACTTATTGCAAAAGTCTACTTATCCCTCGAAGCAAAGTACTACTACGCATGCCCCTAGAGGGATAGATTGGTAGAAAAAGATCATCGCTCGTCCCCGACTTCCACTTATAAGGAAGACAATCAAAAGAGCACCTCATGCAACAAATTTATCACACAACTTTTACCATACGTGCATGCTACAGGACTTGCCAACTTCAACACAAGTATTTCTCAATTTCATAATTACACACTAGCATGACTCTAGCATTTACTACCTTTATATATCAAAAACATTATCAAGCATCAAATTAATCCTAGTGTTTTATGCACTTTCTATGATAGTTTTTATTATACCCAACTTGGATGCTCATCATTCTAGGACCAAATTCATAAGCATAGAAAATACCATGCTGTTCTAAAAGACTCTCAAAATTATGTAAGTTAAGCATGAGAGATCAACAATTTCTTCAAAATTAAGACACCGCCGTGCTCTAAAAGATATAAGTGAAGCACTAGAGCAAATACTATCTAGCTCAAAAGATATAAGTGAAGCACATAGAGTATTCTAATAAATTCTAGTCAAGTGGGCTTCTCCCAAAGGGTGTGTACAACAAGGATGATTGTGGAAAACTAAAAATCAAAGACTAATATAATACAAGACGCTCCAAGCAAAACACATATCATGTGGCGAATAAAAATATAGCTTCAAGTAAAGTTACCGATAAACAAAGACGAAAGAGGGGATGCCTTCCGGGGGCATCCCCAAGCTTAGGCTTTTGGCTATTCTTGAATATATTGGGGTGCCATGGGCATCCCCAATATTAGGCTCTTGCCACTCCTTATTCCATAATCCATCAAATCTTTACCCAAAACTTCAAAACTTCACAACACAAAACTCAACAGGAAATCTCATAAGCTGCGTTAGTGAAAGAAAGAAAAACCACCACATAAGGTACTGTAATGAAATCATTCTTTATTTATATTGGTGTTAAACCTACTGTATTTCAACTTTTCTATGGTTCATACCACTTAATACTAGCCATAGATGCATCAAAATAAGCAAACAACACATGAAAGGCAGAATCTGTCAAAAACAGAACAGTCTATAGCAATCTATAACTCTAGAATACTTCTGGAACTTTAAAAATCCTAAAAAAATAGGAAGTCCTGGGAAATTTGTTTATTGATATACAGCAAAAATAATCGACGCAAAATCACGTTTCTGTGAATTAACAAAATTGTTTTCGTGCGTGAAAGTTTCTATTTTTCAGCAGAATCAAATTAACTATCACCATAGGTTATCCTATAGGTTCTGCTTGACAAAAACGCTAATTAAAACATAAAAACACATCTAAACAGAAGGTATATGCAAAATTTATTACTAAACAAAAACAAAAAAACACAAATAAAATTGGGTTGCCTCCCAACTAGCGCTATCATTTAACGCCCCTAGCTAGGCATAAAAGCGAGGATAGAACAAGGTGGTGCCATCTTTGGCACTCAATTAATAAGTAGCTCGCATGATAGATTCATAAGGTAATTTAACTTTCTTTCTTGCAAAGTGCTCCCTTCCTTTCCTTAATGGAAATTGGAATCTAATTCTCCCTTCCTTCATATCAATAATCGCACCAATCGTTCTAAGGAAAGGTCTACCAAGAATAATAGGGCAAGAAAGATTGCAATCTATATCAAGAACGATAAAATCTACGGGCACCAAATTTCTATTGGCAACAATGAGAACATCATTGATCCTTCCCATTGGCTTTTTAATGGTGGAATCCGCAAAGTGCAAATTTAAAGAGCAATCATCAAGATCATTGAATCCTAGAATATCGCATAAAGTTTTGGGAATCATGGAAATGCTAGCATCCAAATCACATAAAGCATAACACTCATGATCTTTAATTTTAATCTTTATAGTAGGTTCCCACTCATAATAAAGTTTCCTAGGTATAGAAACTTCCAAATTAAGTTTTTCATCATAAGATTGCATCAAGGCATCAACAATATGTTTGGTAAAAGCTTTATTTTGACTATAAGCATGAGGAGAATTCACAACGGATTGCAACAAGGAAATACAATCTTCTAAAAAACAATTATCATAATTAAATTCCTTGAAATCCAAGATAGTGGGTTCAATGCTATTTAAAGTCTTGACCTCTCCAATCCCATTTTTACCAAATTTAGCATCAAGATCTAAAAACTCCGAATCATTGGGACGGCTTTTAACCAAAGTTGACTCATCTCCAGTCCCATCATTATTAAGATTAATATTGCGAAACAAAGATTTAATAGGGGACACATCAATAACTTTTAGATCTTCATCAGTATTTTCATGGAAACTAGAAGAACACGCTTTTACAAAGCAATCTTTCTTAGCACACAGTCTAGCGGTTCTTTCTTTACACTCATCAATGGAAATTACCATAGCTTTGAGAGACTCATTGATATCATGCTTAGGAGAAGTAGATCTAAGTTTCAAAGAATCAACATCAAGCGAGAGTCTATCAACGTTCCCAGCCAAATCATCAAGTTTGAGCAATTTTTGTTCAAGCAAGGCATTAAAATTCTTTTAAGAGATCATAAATTCTTTCACACTATTCTCAAAATCAGAGGGCATCTTATTAAAATTACCATAAGAATAATTGTAGCAATTTCCATAATTATTAGAGGAATTACTTGGGAACAGTCTAGGATTAAAGTTTCCTCTATAAGCATTGTTACCAAAATTATTCCTACCAACAAAATTCACATCCATAGATTCATTATTATTATCAATCAAAGTAGACAAAGGCATATCATTGGGATCAATAGGAGCACTCTTAGTAGCAAACAATTTCATAAGCTCATCCATCTTTCCACTCAAAACTTTAATTTCTTCTATAGCATGCACTTTTTTACTAGTAGATCTTTCGGTGTGCCATTGAGAATAATTAGCCATAATATTATCAAGGAGTTTTGTAGCATCTCCTAAGGTGATTTCCATAAACGTGCCTCCCGCAGCCGAATCTAAAAGATTTCTAGAAGCAAAATTCAATCCGGCATAAAAATTTTGTATGATCATCCATAAATTCAAACCATGAGTAGGGCAATTGTGAATCATCAATTTCATTCTTTCCCAAGATTGGGCAACATGCTCATGATCAAGTTGTCTAAAATTCATAATATCGTTCCTAAGAGTGATGATCTTAGCGGGAGGAAAATACTTAGAGATAAAAGCATCTTTGCACTCATTCCATGAATCAATACTATTCTTAGGCAAAGACGAAAACCAAACTTTAGCACGATCTATAAGTGAAAACGGAAATAACTTTGATTTAACAATATCATTATCTGTATCTTTCTTCATTTGCATCTCACACAAATCAACAAAGTTGTTTAGATGGGTAGCGGCATCTTCACTAGGAAGGCCGACGAATTGATCTTTCATAACAAGATTCAACAAAGCAGTATTGATTTCACAAGACTCAACATCATTAAGAGGAGCAATTGGAGTACTAAGGAAATCATTATTATTGGTATTGGAGAAATCACACAATTTGGTATTATCTTGCACCATTGCGACAACTAATCCAACACACAAGCAAACAAAAAGGCAAGCGAAAGAGAGACGAGATTGGGAAAGAGAGGGCGAATAAAACGGCAAGGGTGAAGTGGGGGAGAGGAAAACGAGAGTGTCAGGGATATACCCCGCGGAATGACCCGGCCGGAGTCGTAAATCGACCGGGACTTGGTAAACCGGCGAATGGTAAACCGGCAGACAGTTAAGACAGATGGCTAAGACAGACGGTAAACCGACAAGTGTTAAACCGGCAGAGTTAAGACAGATGGTAGCACCGGCAGGTGTTGTTAAACCGGCAGACAATGTTAAACCGGCAGACAATGTTAAACCGGCAGACGTTGAGAAGCCAAGGAAAGGAAGTCAAAATAGTTTAAGTTAAAGTCCGAGTTGGACTCCACATGTAACCCGCCCCTTCAACATATATAAGGAGGGGTAGGGCTCCCCAAAGAGGGACAAGCAAGAAACAATCTCTAGGGCTAGACACAACTAGAGGGGAGCCGGTTTACGGCGACTCCCTCGTGATGATAATGAGATCTAGCCTCAAACAGCATGTAGGGTTTTTACCGGATGATGTTTCCCGGGGCCCGAAGCTGTCTAAACCCTTGTCTTATATTGCGTCTCTCGATTCCGCTCAACCCCTCTCAAGCTACCGCATAGATGCGTTGGCCTCGCGACTAAGTCCTCACACTAAGGACATCTGACGTGTTAATTCCACGATAGTTGGCGCCCACCATGGGGCCAGATGCACGGTGGTGTTGAATTCTTGGAGGGATCTTTTTTAGGGTTCGAGAAGTTCGCAGATGAAGAAGTTTTTGAGTTCAAAAGAAGTTCCGGGTTACGTGTTGTATGGCAGACAAACATGAACCGGCGATCCATTGAATCCGTAAATGAGTTAAGATCTACTACAACAGCTGCCGTCTTCATTGATTTCTTCAAGTCTGCCATGCAATACTTTCAGCGTTGCAGTCAAAGTCAAGAAGAGGGTCCAATCAACAGGATAAAAAAAGGGGAAGGGAAAAACAACCCACGACCCGGAGACAGAGCAAGTCACGGCCCGGAGTCGACCATCGTCTGCGCCCACGTCCTCGCCTTGAGACGCCCGCCTCTGCTAAGATACGGCGACCTCCCATCGCCTCCGAGTGAGCCCCACAGCTTTAAACTGTTTCTAAGTCGACCTCGCCTCTGTGCCATAACTTGCTTCCGCTTCATCTTCGCCTCGGCCTTGAGCCACCGTTACAGGATCGTCCCAGTCGCCCGCGGTCGGCCGCACCGGTCTGTCAGTTTCCTCAAACCGCGCGCTGTGAGTCACCGCTTCACCGCGGGCCTGCCGGCGTGCCTCCGTTGACCGGTCCTGAGCTGCCTACCGCCTCCATGGCCTGAAGCCACCTCTGCTTCTCCGATTGGCCATCTGACGCCATCTTTGAGTCACCCACAAGCACTTTGTGCCTCATCAAACCGCCGCCATGGCTCGCTTCCACGCCGCTAACGGGTTGCCATCTTCCTGGCGCCCATTTTTCTGTTTTCAACTCGCCATCGCAGACGCGCGCTGAGCCGCCGCCGGGTCGATCTCCGGTCTTGGAGCCTCTCCGGATTAAATCACTGAACCGCCGACAACGAGTTGCCAGCTGTTTCTCCCACTGAGCTGTAGTTGTTGCTGTTCCGGCGCAGCGTGGCGAGTCACTGCACCTCACTCTGGCCGCCCCGCCAATTCCGCCCAGCCGTGTTGCCCTGGCTGCACCACCTATCCACCCGCCGCCGGCTTGCAGCACCTCTTAACCCTCCACCGGCTTGCTGGTCCGCCTCGCCAAATTGCCGTTGCAGCCGAGTCAACCTGCCGCCTCACAAGTGGCCGGCCTACCGCCTCGATCTCCTTCCTCGGGGCCTCCTGAACCGCCCGCCTGGGTTATCGCTGTTGGCATCCGCCTCACTTTGAGCAGCTCTGACCTGCCATGGTGAGCCGCCTGCGAGGTGCCGTCGTGCCCACCTCTTCCCGCTAGCATCTGCAGACCCGACTCCAACGCCGGGACGTACGCTGAGCCGCCGAGTCACCTCCACTTTCAAAACCGCTAAGGACTGCGCCGAACCTCCGCCGTGGGCGACGGGGCAATCCGTTTGACCGCCTAAGCCGTCGTTTCTGCGTTCTCAAACCGCCTGGCCAGGGACGTGCCAAGGCGCCTCTTCGGATGTTGTCGCCGCCGCAACTCACCTTTGCCGCTCGTAAGTCGGATTGCAATGACCTGGATTCGCCATCGCCAAAACTGCCACAGTTTTCCCCTGAGTCTCCGTTGTGACCCGCTCTCATTAGAGCAGGATTTGCGCTGCTGTTGCTCCGGATCAATGTAGGTTCGTCAACACGCCAATCCGCCACCACTCCAGCTTAAATTACCTCCGGTTCAACAGTTGTACCCCGCCTACTTCCATGAACTCGCCAAAATCGCCCGCCGCAGTCGATGTGTCTTTGAGACGCCCAGGCCTTGAGTACCTTCACGACGAATTCCTCTCATCGCTGATCAAACCGCTCGGTGTGCCAAACCGCTCTGAAACTGTTTCTGCTTCAAGCCACCCTGCCTAGTGATTACGATTTTTGCAGGTCCCTCGATTTTTCTGAAGAATTGTTTCTGCAGCTCAGGATTAATAAGCCGTCACTGTGGTTGAACAGACCTGCACCGTTTATGGAGTTTTGGTCATGCTGGTCAGACACTGGAGGCCGGGATACAACGTCACATGTGATCAACTACTGCCAAGCTATTAGGGGGCTGGAGGCGGATCAAGTTCAGCTATGTTTAGACTTTGGATGCACGACTGCGTACTCTTCCATGGGCGGATCAGGACCCGAGAAGCTCTCGCTTCCTTGATGTACGGACGTAGCGTCGTGCATGTACCTGACTGGCTGGCTGATGCTGCTCCTCCACTTGTGATCCACTCCCGTCAAGCAAAAAAATGTATGGGTCAAGTCCCGAGATAGGCATTATCTCTTGGGTGGAGTAGCACATCCTCAAATACTAGTGGAAGCGTGGGGCACATCATCAAGAGATACTCTCAAGTGCTACATCAACAAACAACGGCGACTTGTTATCATAAGGACACTGTGGAGAGCCGCTTCACCCCTGCAATGAGTCGCCATGCCCGGGCTACGGCCGCCTCCTCCCTTGTTACGTCAAGTCACCGCTTCATTGGCCACTATTTTCTATCTGCTTATCTTTGCCATATATTACCAGAGAAAGGAATTATTTGTCCATGATGGCTACAGTGCTGTGTTAATCCCTTTTTGCAAGGGCGGGAGAAAAGGGCTAATCACTATTGCAAATAATGAAGGATGTTCACAGAACAGATCATCGTTCATCCGAAGATATCAGGTGATATCTCTCTAAACTTATCTTTCTCACACATATTGTTTTTATCAAAGAGAAAATTACTTTGATTTGTATTTTTATATACAGGACCATTATTCATTACAAATGTGGTTTATGCCACGGGTATGGAGAACGGGCTGATAATATTCCGCCTGACGATAGTCCGGGACATATTACGAGATGAGTGGACGCACACAAGCTGCCGCCCTTGTGGTCCGGCCCACATCAACTTGCTGGGATCGCATTTGCTCGCTGTTCAACGGAAGTGCTTACGCTGCCACCCTTGCGGTCTGGTCTACATCAGCACACCAGGCCGCACCTGTCTGCATGAGTTGTTTATTGAGTATGAGCAAGTCACTGCTTGGGTAGCCTGGATTTCTTCGAATAAATTGGAGGCAAATTATCATTCAGCCGCCGTTTGCACTGGATGGATCAATGGACATGCGCACAAATTGTTGCCACTATAGTTTGGTCAATTTCAAACAGCCAGTTGGAAGGAACCATTGGCCGAGTTGCTGACACGGCTCATACGGGATCATTTATAACCCGCCGCAGTCACCTCAACCTTCTGTGAATTTACATTGCGTTATCAAACCAATGATATATATACCTTCTGCTATGGTCAAGTACGGAGAATCTCAAGACAACTCCTTGAGTCATCTTAAGACTCGGGGGCTACGATGATATGACTCAGCAAGTCTTGCCAGTTTCAGCAAATTCAAGTGCCCCAGGATGTTGAAGGGAAAGATAACCCGGTCTCGGAGGCTACTATTATATTGATGAAAATTTAAAGGCCGTCAGAGAATTTCTGGCTCAAAAAGTATATGACAAAATCCTGACTCGATGAAGAAGTTCTGGGTCATCAGAAAGGATTCCGGTTCAAAATCCGGCTCAAGGGAGGTCAGTCTCATTGAAGCTCTCCAAATATCCGGTTTACAATCCGGTTCAAGGGGAAATCCATCTCCCACAAATCTCTGAAGCTGTCAATATCCGATTCAAAATCCCGGTTCAAGAAGAATTTATCTCTTGCAAAAAGTAACAGATTGCTCAAGAGGACCCGTTTCCCTAACGCGCGGTTCAAACGTGGGTATCCCGCCTTATTGGCTTATCATATTATTGATTACATGGGGGCTTCAGCTTGCAAAGCGGAGTTATGTCCATTAATCCGGCTATCACGCCACAACATAGCTTGGGAGCTTCACACCCAAGGGGCCAAAGAGAGTCTCGATGCTATGCACAACTCAAACATAGGCACCCAATGAGCACAACTCATCATGTTACTTGGGGGCTCTTTGGTCAAATACCAAGGAGTTTGAATGGACCCTTGTAGCTGGGTATGGACCCACGGCTTGGAAGCCTGGTATATTTACCTAAACCCCCGGGTTAACCTACCTTCATCAAGTAAAACACTCCTATCCAGGTCATCCTGGCACGGCCCTCCGAACGTTTGACAGTTACTCTCATTGAGACCCTGCACTTGTCAAAGTTAAAACGGTGATTGGTTAGTTGGAGGTCCATCTTAAAAGGCTTTGTTAAATGGTTCAACTCAGCGGCCTGGCAGCCCACAAAAGCCTTGAATTTGGGCCTGGCAGCCCCCAAAAAGCCTCGACACGGTTTTATTTGCCTTTGTCAAGAATTTTCTCTTTTGATAAATTTTATATTGAACCGGTGTCTATTGACCCGGTATGGCTTTTCAGTCATCAAATTAGCCCGGTGTTCATTAACCGGGCTTGACTTTCAACTACAAGTTGTCAGTACATAATCACTTATAATCCGGTGTTTATTGACCCGGCCTGGCTTTTGACTATAAGTCGCCAGCATATATTTGGATTGCGCCATTGGAATTATGCGCTTATAAATCATTGGGTATATTATTCAAATAGCCAACATGGCTGGATTTCTATTATGGTTATCAATAACCAGTATTATGATTAAGGTTTTCAAAGTCGCTTTAGCGCAATGGCTATCATATTATCAATGGATATGATTTCTATTCTACAATTGAAGGAATAGTTCCGAGTTGCTGCAGGCTTACAACCCGGCACTTGGGGGCTACATTATTTAGGTTGAGATTACATCAAATATGCAAGTCTCATGTCGCTGCAAGCATGCACCATGACACTTGGGGGCTAATGCAAAGTCATTCTTTGTTCATCTTATTGAAGACCCGACTCATCACATTATAATGAGCCGGCCCTTGGGGGCTACACATTGCTCCTGTCAAACAATTCAAGGTACAAAGCTTTTTATTCATTATATTGAAGGGTCCACTGCTCAGTTGGTAAAGTACAAGGCTCTTAACCTTGTGGACGGGAATTCAAGCCCCATGATGGGGGTTACATCATATGATGTTATTTTCATTGAAGTATATATCAAAGTCCCAGCTCAATATTATCTTACTGAGCCGGCCCTTGGGGGCTACACCATTGTTGTTCAAAGTTTACATGATCATATTTACAAAGTCCCTGCTCATTATTCCATAATGATCCGACCCTTGGGGGCTACACTGGTTGAAGTTTTTTATGAGCATCAGGAAATTACAAGTCCCAGGTTGCTGCAAGCATGACAACCCGACACTTGGGGGCTAAATATGTGGAATACTCAATTCTGACTAAGTGATTGAGATGAACAACCTGGATTTCTTCAAACTTGTGATATTTATATTGAAGCAAGTCTTAAGCTGTTGCTATGCTACCTTCTTAAGACTTGAGGGCTACAAGTGATAGTCATATAAGAGGTATATTTTCAAACTAGTTGTTAACTACAAGTATGACCCGGTGCTATCAATATTTATAAACCGGCAAGTTCTACATTCATAAACCGGCTGAAGATCAGATGAGGATTTCAAGGACCATTATTTTTGTTAAGTCATTGGGAGCTGAGTCAAAGAAGTTATTCTTCACAATATTTGTCTGTGACAAACCAATGTCAGCAAATTGATTATGAAGTTGGCCTATTAAATCGGATTTTCTATAAGAAGGAAGTGACAAGGACTTAAGGATGATCAGGATCAGTTTAACATGGATAAATCCAAATTAAACTAGGGGCTAATGTCAGGGATATACCCCGCGGTATGACCCGGCCGGAGTCGTAAACCGACCGGGACTTGGTAAACCGGCGGATGGTAAACCGGCCGACAGTTAAGACAGATGGCTAAGACAGACGGTAAACCGGCAAGTGTTAAACCGGCAGAGTTAAGACAGATGGTAGCACCGGCAGGTGTTGTTAAACCGACATCCAATGTTAAACCGGCAGACAATGTTAAACCGGCAGACGTTGAGAAGCCCAGGAAAGCAAGTCAAAATAGTTTAAGTTAAAGTCCGAGTTGGACTCCACATGTAACCCGCCCCTTCAACATATATAAGGAGGGGCAGGGCTCCCCAAAGAGGGACAAGCAAGAAACAATCTCTAGGGCTAGACACAACTAGAGGAGAGCCGGTTTACGGCGACTCCCTCGTGATGATAATGAGATCTAGCCTCAAACAGCATGTAGGATTTTTACCGGATGATGTTTCCCGGGGCCCGAAGCTGTCTAAACCCTTGTCTTATGTTGCGTCTCTCAATTCCGCTCAACCCCTCTCAAGCTACCGCATAGATGCGTTGGCCTCGCGACTAAGTCCTCACACTAAGGACATCTGACGTGTTAATTCCATGACAGAGAGGCAAATGGCAAATAATGTAAATGCGAGGGAGATGAGTTTGTGATGGGTACTTGGTATGTTTTGACTTGAGCGAAGACCTCCCCGGCAACGGCGCCAGAAATCCTTCTTGCTACGTCTTGAGCTTGCGTTGGTTTTCCTTAAAGAGGAAAGGGTGATGCAGCAATAGTAGCGTAAGTATTTCCCTCAGTTTTTGAGAACCAAGGTATCAATCTAGTAGGAGGCCCCTCAAAATCCCCACGCACCTACACAAACAAACAAAGAACTCGCAACCAAGGCAATAAAGGGGTTGTCAATCCCTTCACGGCCACTTGCGAAAGTGAGATCTGATAGAGATAATATGATAAGATAAATATATTTTTGGTATTTTATAATATAGATAGGAAAATTAAAGATGCAAATAAAAGTAGATCGAAAGCTTATATGATAAAAGATAGACCCGGGGGCCATAGGTTTCACTAGTGGCTTCTCTCAAGATAGCATAAGTATTATGGTGGGTGAACAAATTACTGTCGAGCAATTGATAGAAAAGCGAATAATTATGAGATTATGTAGGCATGATCATGTATATAGACATCACGTCCGTGACAAGTAGACCGACTCCTGCCTGCATCTACTACTATTACTCCACACATCGATCGCTATCCAGCATGCATCTAGAGTATTAAGTTCATAAAGAACAGAGTAACGCATTAAGAAATATGACATGATGTAGAGGGATAAACTCATGCAATATGATATAAACCCCATCTTTTTATCCTCGATGGCAACAATACAATACGTGCCTTGCTGCCCCTGCTGTCACTGGGAAAGGACACCGCAAGAGTGAACCCAAAGCTAAGCACTTCTCCCATTGCAAGAAAGATCAATCTAGTAGGCCAAACCAAACTGATAATTCGAAGAGACTTGCAAAGATAACTTAAGACACATAAAAGAATTCAGAGGAGATTCAAATATTTCTCATAGATAAACTTGATCATAAACCCACAATTCATCGGATCTCGACAAACACACCGCAAAAAGAGTTACATCAAATAGATCTCCAAGAAGATCGAGGAGAACATGGTATTGAGATTGAAAGAGAGAGAAGAAGCCATCTAGCTAATATGTATGGACCCGAAGGTCTGTGGTAAACTACTCACAACTCATCGGAGAGGCTATCGTGTTGATGTGGAAGCCCTCCGTGGTCGATTCCCCCTGCGGCGGACACCGGCAAAGGCTCCAAGATGGGATCTCGCGGATACAGAACGTTACAGTGGTGGAAATAGTTTTTCATGGTTGCCTCTGATGTTCTCGGGGTACGAGGGTATATATAGGAGGAAGAAGTTGGTCGGTGGATGCCCGAGGGGCCCACGAGATAGGGGGCGCACCCAGTAGGAGGGGCGCTGAGGGAGTCCTGGATTAGGGGGTATCCGGATAGCCGGACTGTGTACAACGTCCGGACTATTGAAGCATGAAGATACAAGACTCAAGACTTCGGCCCGTGTCCGGATGGGACTTTCCTTGGCGTGGAAGGCAAGCCGGGCGATACGAATATTATATTTCCTTCCTTGTAACCGACTCCATGTAAACCCTAGCCCTCTCCGGTGTCTATATAAACCGGAGGGGTTGGTCCTTAGAAGGCCAATCACAATTACATTCATACCATCATAGGCTAGCTCCTAGGGTTTTAGCCTCTATGATCTCGTGGTAGATCTACTCTTCTACTACCCATATCACCAATATTAATCAAGCAGGAAGTAGGGTTTTACCTCCATCGAGAGGGCCTGAACCTGGGTAAACACCTGTGTCCCTTACTTGTTACCATCAGCCTTGACGCACAGATCGGGACCCCCTATCTGAGATCCGCCGGTTTTGACACCGACATTGGTGCTTTCATTGAGAGTTCCTCTATGACATCGCTGTCAGGCTCGATGGCTCCTTCAATCGTCATTAACGATGCTGTCCAGGGTGAGACTTTCCTCCCCGGACAGATCTTCGTATTCGGCGGCTTTGCGCTGCGGGCCAATTCGCTTGGCCACTTGGAGCATATCGATAGCTATGCACCCGGCCATCAAATAAGGTTCAGAAACCTGAACTACACAGCGGATATCTGCGGAGACTTGATCTTCGATGGATTCGGGCCAGCGCCAGAAGCGCCGAACAGTCGCGATGAGCACGGCTTAGACCTGCTGACAGACGTCGCTCGGGATATCGTCGCGGCAGAAGCCTCAGATTTAAATCCGGGACAAGTTGCTTCGCCTAAGGACGGAGGGCTGGACCCCGCCCCGCAGGCCGTACCTTCACCGGTGATGGAGCTGAACACAGGTTTCACCTCTGAGGGAACCTGAGACTCCGGACCCCCGGATTCATACCCGGACGCAGGTTCCAGTCTGCGCGCCCCCGAGCCCGCCGATCCTAGTTGGGCTCCGGTGATGGAGTTCACCGCGGCGGACGTCTTTCAGCACTCATCCTTCGGCGACATGCTGGACTCATTGAAGTCTCTCTCCTTGTCAGGAGACTCCGGGCTGAACTATGTCTGACTCGAGTGGGAAGCAGACAACGACGGAATTCGTTGCCCACCCACCACCCACTTCATTGCAACGATCGATGATCTAACCGACGTGCTTGACTTCGACTCCGAAGACATCGATGGTATGGAGGACGATGTAGGAGAATCACAGGAGCCACCACTCACCGGGCGGTGGACGGCCACCTCCTCATATGATATATATATGGTGGACACTCCGAAAGAAACTAATGGTGATGAGGCAACGGAGGACAACCCCTCGGGAAGAAAATCAAAGAATGGGCATCGTCCGCGCCGCCCCAAGCCCCGCCATAGTAACACCGGCCCCGAAGGCGAAAATAATCCGGATGGCGCCGAAGAAGAATATGACCCTGATCAGCCCGCCTTTGTGCAGGCCGAACAGGAGGACGAGCAGGTCACCCCAGAAGAACAGGCGATAGACGCATACCCGGAGGAGGACAATTACATGCCCCCCTCCGAAGACGAGATCAGCCTCGGCGACGACGAGTTCGGCGTACCTGAGGATCCCGTGGAGTAGGAGCGCTTCAAGCGTAGGCTTATAGCCACTGCAAGGAGCCTGAAGAAGAAGTAGTAGCAACTACAAGTTGATCAAGACCTGCTCACAGATAGATGGACTGAAGTCCCGGCAGCCGAGGAATATGGACTCGAACGCCAAACGGCTGACCGGCCACCCCGTTGCCGGGACGAAGCCGGATACCGGCCCGCACCCCCACGTTGATACACTATGGCTTAGGGCAACAGGCATGACCTGCAAGATATTCTGGACAATAAAGCAGGACAGCCAAGATCGATCTACGGATCGAGGTGGCGCGCCCTAGCACGCGATGATGACCATCACACCGGATACATCATCAACAAATCTGGCCGGGCCGAACATAGCAACCCAGACCAATCGGACCTGCGTAGCCACATAGCCCGGCATAGAGGCGCCGCACACCCCCTCTGCTTCATGGACGAAGTAATGGATCATGAATTCCCAGAAGGGTTCAAACCTGTAAACATCGAATCATATGATGGCACAACAGATCCCGCAGTATGGATCGAAGATTTCTTTCTCCACATTCACATGGCCCGCGGAGATGATCTACACGCCATCAAGTATCTTCACCTTAAGCTCAAAGGACCAGCCCGACACTGGTTAAACAGCCTGCCAGCAAATTCCATTGGCAGTTGGGAAAACCTGGAAGATGCATTCCTTGACAACTTCCAGGGCACATATGTGCGACCACCGGATGCTGATGACCTGAGCCACATTACTCAACAGCCCGGAGAGTCAGCCCGGAAATTCTGGACTCGATTCCTCACTAAAAAGAACCAAATAGTCGACTGTCCGGACGCCGAAGCCCTGGCGGCTTTTAAGCATAATATCTGTGACGAGTGGCTCGCTCGACACCTTGGCCAGGAAAAACCCAAGTCTATGGCAGCTCTCACAACCCTAATGACCCATTTTTGTGCAGGTGAGGATAGCTGGTTGGCTCGTAGCGGCACCACGCCATATTCCGGCACTCCGGACGGCCGCGACGCTAACGGCAAGCCACGGTGCAACAGACATAAGTGACAGAACAACGACGACAGCACGGAAGACACGGCAGTCAACGCCGGATTCAGCAAACCTAAATCTGGATAGCGGAAAAAGCCGTACAAAAGAAATAACCAGGGACCGTCCAGTCTAGACCGCATACTAGAGCGCTCGTGCCAAATTCATGGCACACCGGACAAACCAGCCAACCATACCAATAGAGACTGCTGGGTGTTCAAACAGGCCGGCAAGATAAACGCCGAAAACAAGGACAAGGGGCTGCACAGCGACGATGACGACGAGCCCCGACGTCCGAATACGGGGGGGGGGGCAGAAGAAATTTCCCCCCAGGTGAAAATGGTCAATATGATCTATGCCACCCACATCCCCAAGCGGGAACGGAAGCGGGCACTACGGGACGTCTATGCGATGGAGCCAGTTGCCCCCAAGTTGAACCCATGGTCAGCTTGTCCGATCACCTTTGACCGTAGGGATCACCCTACCAGCATACGTCACGGCGGCTCAGCCGCATTGGTCTTAGACCCAATCATCGACGGATTCCACCTCACACGTGTCCTTATGGACGGCGGCAGCAGCCTGAAACTGCTTTATCAGGACACAATGCGCAAGATGGGCATTGACCCTTCAAGGATCAAGCCCACCAAAACCACCTTTAAAGGTGTTATCCCTGGAGTAGAGGCCCGCTGCACGGGTTCTATAACATTGGAAGTGGTCTTCGGATCCCCAGACAACTTCAGGAGCAAAGAGCTAATCTTCGACATCGTCCCTTTTCGCAGTGGCTACCACACACTGCTCAGACGAACCGCATTCGCAAGATTCAATGTGGTGCCACACTATGCATATCTCAAGCTCAAGATGTCGGGACCGCGCGGGGTCATCACTGTCAATGGAAATATGGACCGCTCCCTTCGAATAGAAGAGCATACGGCAGCCCTCGCGGTAGAAGTACAATGCCGCCTCCTCCGACGAACCAATGCGGCGACGACTTCAAGCACTGTCAAACGAGTCCGGAGCACCCCGCAACAGGATCAACACGAAGGTCAAGATCGCGATTAGCAGTCTGGCCTCCGCTTAAGCCCCTCCAAAGCAGCATTCGTGCCACGCGTACACAATTACGCACTCTAGATACCTTGGGCATAGGCGGAGGCGCATCAACGACTCGGTCGACAATGCAGGTAACCGCTAAAAAACCTTCATACTCTTTTCCTTTTACCTTTCAGTACACCGCGTTAGTGCAGCATCCTCAAAAGAGCCGAATTGCCGGACTCATATGGAAGAAACACCCACAGAGGCAACAGACGTCGTGCGCAGAAGGAAATACCCAGGTGGAATCTATTTATGATCATTATACCTGCTTCATCTATCTGCACACGGCTTGCCCCTGGATAGGACATGTCAAATAGTCCTATTTTTATCTCTGCCTAATGCATGCATTGTAAACGTACGCTTAAACGTATTTTTCGTCAAATGGAGATTATATATAGCGTCAACTTATTATCCTTATTTGAGTGTTTTTCTCTTATAAATGCTTATTCGGTATTGCATCCGTACACCTTGGTACGGCCAGTTTGCCAAGGGCTCCTTACGACGCCCCGTAATATGGCAACTAAAAGTCCGAACACTTTCAATAGTGCGACACCCCGAACTTATAGCACTATATGCATCAGCTCCGAATCATGTCTTGGGTCTACAGTTGGGACAGCCCGGCTCCCTTGTTTTGGTGCCTTACGTTCCGTTATATCGGCTAAGGTAGCGCAGGAGAACTACTGCGATTGTGTCCCGGTTCTTCCGAACGAGCACCTCAGTAGAGAAAGCCGAAAACTGGCTGGCATGATGTGGCGAGAGCTGGTCGCTGTTCGAGAGGTACTAAAATCCTTAAAGATTTTCTGCTTTAGGCGATAAATCGGCTTTGTCCGATCAAGGCGTATATAGCGCCCCAATTCGGCCTTCCGGGTTCTAGGGGCTTCGCCGAAATTTAAAATTGTAGACTTCTATGGCTAAGTGAAAGTTATAAATCCGCATAGTCTGATTGCCTCGTTCGCTGTGCTGGACACCTCCTTAACGGACCAAACATTTGGATAAAGAGTGTCCGAGTTTTCCACGAACACCCCAGTGCTAGTCGCGTGGGGGCGGAAGCCGACGACTGGCCTACTTTCAGGATTTTATAAACAGCCGCACAGAAGGTAATATTTTAAATAACAAAAGCGCTACATACCGCAAGTAACTTCGTCCTGAAAATACAACCATGACAGAAGCGAATTCATTCAAAAATGGTGTCTTTGGTACATTTGTCAGCCACGAGGCGAGCACCCTTCATAATGCCATCATAGTACAGCTCGGGATAGCGATGCGCCTTGCCCTCCGGCGGCCCGTCCTTGACCATCTTCTCCGCATCCATCTTGCCCCAATGCACTTTGATGTGGGCAAGGGCCCGGTGGGCACCCTCGATGCACACGGATCGCTTGATCACCTCAAGCTGCAGGCAGGCATCCATCATCCGCTTGATTAGGCCGAAGTAGCTACTGGGCATGAGCTCACCAGGCCACATCCGGACTATGAATCCCTTCATAGCCAGTTCGGCCGCCCTGTCGAGTTCGACCAACTGCTTCAGTTGGTCACTCAGAGGCATCGGGTGTTCGGCCCCAGCATACTGGGACCAGAAAAGCTTCTCCGTTGAGTTCCCCTCCTGGGCATGGTAGAACTCTGCAGCGTCTGATACGCTGCGTGGCAGATCTGCGAATGCCCCTGGAGAGCTCCAAATTCGAGTAAGTAAAAGAAAGGCCTCCTCCACATGTTTGCTTTGCATAAAGAACCACTACTAGGAAAACCTTATACACAGAATCTTACCAGTAGCGTTTGTTAAAATGAGGCGCTACTGCTACTTAGCAGTAGCGCGTCTGGTAAAACGGCGCTACTGTTACACGCTTAGCAGTAGCGCGGCAGGGGCAGAACGCGCTACTACTATAATTGCCACACCCTTCCCGACGTGCTAGGTATAGTAGTAGCGCCTTTATACAAACAGCGCTACTACTACGGATTTTAGCAGCAGCGCGTTTTGAGACCCCACGCTACTGTTATAGCTATTTTCACCTAACCCCCCGCGCGGCCTGATTCCCTCTCCTGATCTGCCTCCTCCCCCAATTCCCCACTCTCTCTTCTCCCCTCGTCGCCTCCGCCTCGCCGCCGTCTCCCCCGACCCCGCCTCGCCGCCGTCTCCCCTGACCCCGCCTTGCCACCGTCTCCCTCGACCCCGCCTCGCCGC
>NC_057804.1:648556071-648583434 GCF_018294505.1 Triticum aestivum
GCGCCGTCTCCCCCGACCCCGCCTCGCCGCGCCTAGGTGCCGCCGTCTCCCCAGACCCCATCTCTCTCCCCGCCCTCTGTAAGCACTCTCCCCTTCCGATCCCTCTTGTTTGCTTAGTATGAACCCTAGCTATTTAGTGCTAGTTAGTAAGAACCCTAGGCTATTTTTAGTGCTAGTTAGTTAATTACAATTAGTATTAACCCTATTTAATTAGGTAGTATGAACCCTAGTTAAAAATGGATACTTATATGGTAATTAGGGCAGTAGTTCCTAGGTACTAATTACTCCCTCCGTTCCGATTTACTCGTCATGGTTTTAGTTCAAATTTGAACTAAAACCATGACGAGTAAATCGGAACGGAGAGAGTAGTTAGTAAGAACTAGGTACTAATTAGGTACTAGAATATTTTTATTTATAGTAAGTTTATTTTTAGTAAGAACTAGTTGAATTAATAGAACTAGTTAGTAAGAACTTGTTGCTATTTTTTAGTTAAAGCAATTTTTCCCGCCTCGACATGGACGATGCCTATCCCGCATCCTCGTCATCGAGTTGGCAGAGGACGACACCTGCTTGACCAGATCGGCCATGTCCGGGACTGGGCTCCGCCGGGGTGGTACTGGGAGGCGCTACCTACCGGGGGGCGCAGGCTGGTGAGGAGCCAGCCTGTCCTTGACCCGAACCTTCTCTGGTGGCGGTCGCGTGGGCCAGTTATGGTCCAGAGGCTCGAGGACTCCGCGCAGGTGGTGCGTCACCATGTCAGTGAGGAGGACACGCACGTCCGTCGCTACTTGTTTGCGTTGGAGCACAGGTCGTTCTCCAATACCTGGCAGGTTCTCCAGGGATCTCACTGGAGCTATGATCCTGTGATGGTTCCTTCTCTGTGGGTGTCCACCGCCCGCGCCGATACCCGTCGTGTGCTAGGGTTTTAGTTGTATTAGTGATGTTATATGTATGACACTATTCGTGATGTATTAGTGATAATATTCGACGATGTACGGACGCATGAGATGATTTACTTTTGCTTATTGAATGCATGCTAATTTGAGTCCTATAAGATATTTTGAAATGTATATCTTGTGTTGCTCAATATCCAAGTGGCCGGTCATGTTTGCAGGTTACACCTCCGAGTGGCCTATGTTTTCCCGGAGTGTTGATTCATTTCTGTTCTGGCAAATTTCAGGCGCTCGATATGTCCTATTTTAGAAAAGGTCATGCCGGATTTTTCCGTGAATTTTGGCATGACTTGTGCCAGAATATGTAGGAAATATCGAGTGCCCCGGATTTGTGTGTTGAGTATCCCTGGTAGTTGTCTTCGATCGATTTTCAATTAATGTTTTAACTATGAACATAGGAAATGTCTGACGACGAAAAGGATTTCGGTATTTGCAAATACTGCAAAGACGAGCGTGGCCTGTGCGATAGAATCTTCCTAGATGATGATAGGCACTTCAGCATCAAGCTGGACGAGAACTTCGAAGTGGATACAGTAAGTCACAACGACAAGTCTTTTTTCGTAATTAAGCATGACATCTGCTTCATTTGCTTCAACTTATATTTTTTTACTATTCTACTAGCGTATTCCCTGCCATGCAAGAGTTTTTGTATTGGATAAGATAGGTTTCAGTCATACTAGGGAGGAAAAGAAAGTTTACTTGAAGACCGAGCATGGTTATATTTTCCATGCAAAATTATACAATTCAGACGATACACCTATTTTGGATGCAAAACATGGTGAGCACTATGCAAGACTTATGCATTTGAGCCTGATATGGTTATCACCTTTGATATTCGTCTGGAAGATGATATTGAAGGTAATACCGACATCTGGGTCGATGTGCAGGCGCCTCCAGTTATACCATTATGTAAGTTTCTCAACCATATTTATGTCTTTGATATTGTTTATTCAAAAATAGTTGACAACTAATTTGTATTGTCAGCTTATTTCGGTGCAAGCAAACATGTCCAGCGCTTGGTAGACAGGATCGTATACTGTCCTGGGGCTGAACTCAACTGCGAGGAGCTCAGTCATTATGTTTCATGGCTTGAGGATCTTGATACTGTTAAGACAATTTTTCTTCCTGCATTTAGAAATGTTAGTACTAAAAATGTGCGACCAATAGTGTTCGTAATGAACTACGGTCACATCTATTTAGGAAGGATGGTAAGATTCTTACCATTTATCCTCAGTGCATATTTTCCATACATTATTTTTGAAGCTAAACTTCATTGCTAAGTATGTTACCATACGATGTTCTTCAACAGCGACTCCCGATGAATGTTGTGCCTTATGGGATCGAGACTAAAGGTACCATGAGTATTATCAGCTTACGACCAAGATATCCTACAGATTACTTTAGTGCATTCAAGATTAGCGACGAATGCTTAATAGTGCAAGACTGGACCAAATATGTGATGGGGGAGCGCAGAGAAGTACTAGGGGGCAGCAAACAGATGCGCTACCCACGATTAGGAGACAGGTTCATCTGCATGCTCCAACTTGATCAAGGAAGAGAGCTATACATGTTTTATGTTATTTTACCTAAGAGAGTGCAGCAGGAGTGATTAGCTAGCTAGAAATGAGTTTGAGGATGATGATGTGCTACACTATTACTATGATGATAAAATAGCTAGTGTTGGTGGTAATGACTATGATGATTATTATTAGCTAGTGTTAGTGCTGATTAAATAAATACTATTGGTGGTTGAGGGAGTCCTGGATTAGGGGGTGTCCGGATGGCCGGACTAAGACCTTTGGCCAGACTCCCGGACTATGAAGATACAAGATTGAAGACTCCGTCCCATGTCCGGATGGGACTTTCCTTGGCGTGGAAGGCAAGCTTGGCGATACGATATGAAGATCTCCTCCCATTGTAACCGACTCTGTGTAACCCTAGCCCTCTCCGGTGTCTATATAAACCAGAGAGTTTTAGTCCGTAGGACGAACAACAATCATACCATAGGCTAGCATCTAGGGTTTAGCCACTCCGATCTCGTGGTAGATCTACTCTTGTACTACCCATATCATCAATATTAATCAAGCAGGAGTAGGGTTTTACCTCCATCGAGAGGGCCCGAACCTGGGTAAAAACATCGTGTCCCTTGTCTCCTGTTACCATCCGCCTAGACGCACAGTTCGGGACCCCCTACCCGAGATCCGCCGGTTTTGACACCGACGTTGGTGCTTTCATTGAGAGTTCCTCTGTGTTGTCGCCCTTAGGCCCGATGCGGTCCAGGACGAGACTTTGCTCCCCGGACAGATCTTCGTATTCGGCGGCTTCACACTGCGGGCCAACTCGTTTGGCCATCTGGAGCAGATCGAAAGCTACGCCCCTGGCCATCAGGTCAGGTTTGGAAGCTTAAACTACACGGCCAACATTCGCGGGGACTTGATCTTCGACGGATTCGAGCCACGACCGGGCACGCCGCACTGTCTCGATGGGCATGATCTAGCTCTGCCGCCAGACAGCGACCAGAGTGCCGCTTAGGTGTTCACTCCGACCATTAGCTCGGAGCCGACTGCGCTAGCCAGGGACGGGCGGTTGGACGCCACCCCAAGAGCCGCAATCTCTGCGGCGATAGAGCCGAATACCAGCCTAGTCCTTTGCAAGGCCCGTGACTCCAAGGTGCCGGACTCCGTTCCGGACTCTGAATATTCCACACCTCTTTCGATCGAACCCGTTTGGGCTCGATCATGGAGTTCACCGCCGCGGACGCCTTTCAGCACTCGCCCTTTGGTGATATCCTAAATTTGCTAAAGTCTCTATCTTTGTCGAAAGAACCCCGGTCGGACTACGGTCGGGTTGGTTGGGATGCAGACGACAAAGTTCGAAACCCACCCACCACCCACTTGATAGCCACTGTCGACGATCTAACCGACATGCTCGATTTCGACTCCGAAGATATCGACGGTATGGACGCCGATAAAGGAGACGATCAGGAACCAGCACCTATAGGGCGCTGGAAAGCCACCTCATCATACGATGTATGCATGGTGGACAGATACAACAGCAATGACAACGAGGACCAAAAGGATGCGGCCAGGGATCGCTCCCCCGAAAAACAATCAAAGCGGCGGCGTAAGCGCAAGGCGAAGCCCCACCTCGACAAAGGCCCAGCCATAGAGCAGGGTGAATCAACAGACGACAAACATGCCGTTGAGCATTCGTCTAAACAGGGCGGACAATCCGAACAACCAATCCCCGGGAAAGATAATAGCCCGGACGACCTCACGCCAGACAAATTGCTGGAACATCAGAACCTCCACCAAAGGCTCGTTGCCACTGCACGTAGCCTGAGAAAGCAGAAGCGGAGGCTCAAGACAGTGGAAGATGCACTCAGGATCAGATGGGGCAAAGTACTCAATACCGCACACAAGTACGGCAGTAGTCGCCACACAAAGAGCTATCCGAAGCGGAAACTACTACCAGAATTTGATGAAGAGGCCATAAAGCCCCCGCAGTCAAAAAATAAGGAAGCCACAAGGTCGGATAGACGACCCTACGATCAATCTCACACATCAAAGGACGCCGCACTCAATACGGTGCGTGATCCAAAAATTCGCATAAGAAAACAGGCCTAACTAGATCCATGTATAGGCCAAGAAAGCAAGCTCCAGTGAGTGATGCAATGCAAAAAATACCCGAACACGGCGGCACGCCTAAATACAGGGGCGCCGCACACCCCCTATGTTTTATCGATGAGGTGCTGGACCATGAATTCCCAGCCGGATTCAAGCCAGTGAACATAGAAGCATACGATGGAACAACAGACCCTGGAGTCTGGATCGAGGATTACATCCTCCACATACACATGCCCAGAGGAGACGACCTCCACGCCATAAAATAATTACCCCTTAAGCTCAAAGGGCCAGCCCGGCATTGGCTTAAAAGCCTTTCCGAAAACACCATGGGAAGTTGGGAAGTGCTTGAGGATGCTTTCCGGGCAAATTTTCAAGGGACCTATGTCCGACCCCCGGATGCAGATGATCTGAGTCATATAACTCAGCAGCCCAGAGAGTCAGCCCGAAAACTCTGGAACAGATTCCTTATTAAAAAGAAACAGATAGTCGACTGTCCGGACGCAGACGCCCTATCAGCTTTCAAGCATAGCATCCGAGACGAATGGCTCGCCAGACACCTCGGCCAAGAAAAGCCACGAACAATGGCCACATTAACAAGCCTCATGACCCGCTTTTGTGCAGGAGAGGATAGCTGGTTGGCGAGAAGCAGCACCAGTGACCCGAATACGTCCGAACCTAGAGATGGGAATGGGAAGCCGCGCCGTAACAAAGAACCGCGCCGGATAAAGGACAACAGCCCGATGAGCACGGCAATAAACGCCGGATTCAAAAGATCTCAGCAAAATCAGAAAAAGCAGCCCCCCAAAGACGATAAGGACGAGCTATCCAACCTCAACAATATTTTGGACAAAATATGTCAAATCCACAGCACTCTGGGGAGACCTGCAAACCATACCCACAGAGATTGTTGGGTCTTTAAGCAGTCCGGCAAGCTCAACGCCGAACACAAGGGGCTCAACACACCAAGTGAAGATGACGATGCACCCCACACGCAGAACACCGGAGAACAAAAGAAGTTCCCACAAGAAGTCAAGACAGTAAATCTACTTCAGGTGACAAAAGGGAAGAGCAGAGCGGCACCTACGAAGACACGCGCCGTACAGCCAGCCCCAGAGGAGCAACCCCACTGGTTGTTACAACCAATCACCTTCGATCATCAGGATTACTCCAGAGGAGACCAGAACGCAGGCTGGACTGCCTTGGTCATAAATCCAATTATTAACGGACTCCAATTTACAAACCCCCTTATGGACGGCGGCAGCGACTTGAACCTGTTATATCAGGACACAGTCCACAAACTCGGGGTAAACCCAGTTATAATCCACCTCGGCAACACTTCCTTTCAAGGAGTAACGCCAGGCCCGGATACCCCAAGTATGGGTTCCCTTACGTTAGAAGTCACATTCGGATCACCCGACAACTTCCGAAGCGAAAAGCTAACATTCCACATCGCCCCATTCGTAAGTTGCTATCAAGCGCTACTGGGACGTGAAGCTTTCGTCCGCTTTAACGCAATACCGCATTACGCATCCCTTACACTCAAAATGCCCGCCCCAAAGGGCATCATTTCATTACAGGGAAACATAAATTGACCCCCAAAGTACGGGCAAGGGTGCGGCTACCTAGACAGCCACCCATAAATCCAGCCCTACTATCCCAGACACGGCTAGACGAGTCCGGCGTCAACATGCTTAATAGCCGCATACCCCCGTGCAAGGGGCTCCGTGTGCTCACGCCCGGAGACAATACGGCCCACCTCCTGCTCCAACTATATTTTATTTATTTCAATATAGATTTCTCGCACGCTTATTTTTTACTAAGTTCCTCTCTTTCACAGACGAACATCGTGCTACGCCCGTCCAGGATACGGCACAACGGAGACACAGGCGCAGACATGCGGCAGGGACCCGTTTCAAGGATTCTTTTCAGATTAAGACCCTGTGTAAACCTTTTTTACTGTCTCTTGTTGATGACATCCCCCGGTTTTCTCTATAGCCGCGGAGGAGGCTGGCGTCTTGGCATGTGGCCACGCCAGAATTTTGCACATACCTGGACACTAGGGGCTTTTTTTACCAAGGGCTCTATTTCGGCCCGTCTTCATAAAGACCGAATACCTTAGGGAGTGTTCGGCATTGCGAGTTTGGCCCTATATGCATCAACTCCGAATCATGTCTTTGGTCAAATGTTGGGTTTGCCCGGCTCCTGGGTTTTGCTGCCTTACGTTCCGTTATATCGGCTAACGCGGCACCAGGAGAACTACTACGATTGTGCCCCGGTTCGGCCGGGTGAGCACCTCAATAGAGAAAGCCGAAAACTGACTGTCATGATATAGCGAGAGACTGGTCAACCACTCGATGACTTTCTGAATCTTTAGGATTCCCCCGCATTAACGAAGGGCCCCTTCCCGGTAAGGCACACTCGTGCCCTGAATTCGGGCGAGCGCGGTGCCCCTAGGGGCTATTCAGTAGCCCCACTGTCAAACTCCTATGGCTAAGTGAAAGTGATAAAGCATTATAGTCCGGTTGCCTAGTTCGCCGCGCCACCACCTCCTTTGTAGGACCAAGACGTTGGATTAAGTGTGAAAAGGTGCCTTTTTGCGAACACCCCCGCATTCTATGCGTGGGGGCTGAAGCTAACGACTGCCATCTTTCAGGTTATACACAGATATATACATTAAACGGCCGCACAGGAGGCATCATGATTCTTGCAAGCACAAGTATAAAAAAGCTTTTTTTTCATAAAAACAAAATTCGCTTTACAAATAGTATAAGCTATTCGAACACAACATCCTTCGAGCACTGCGACTCTATTATACGAGCGCCAGGAAGAACTTCCTCAAAATAGTGCTTGGCAGGTACTCGGCTTTCGTCCGAATCCTGGGACGCAACAATACTGGCCTTCATATCTGCCCAGTATGTTTTGACACGGGCAAGAGCCATCTGTGCACCCTCTATGCACGCTGACCTCTTCATTGCATCAGCATGCGGCACCAAACCAAGGAACTGCTGCACCAAGCTAAAATAACTCTTCGGCTCTGGCTTCTCCGGCCATCGACGACTCGCAACATACCTCATGGCGAGTCCGGATAATCTGTTCAGCTCCGCCCAGGCGGCTAAATGGTCAGATACTGACAGTGGGCGTTCTGGATTATGGTACTACGATCAAAAAAGCTCTTCCAATTCATGGTCACCTCAGCTGCGGAAGTGTTCGGTCGCGTCCGCCGCACTTGCGGCCAAATCCAGATAAGCGTTTTCCGAACTCCACTACCGGTCTAATGGAGCATACTTGGGGTCTCCGAACTTCATCCGCAGCATATAAGGCTTTCCAGCCGTGATATCTCCGGCCTGACGCAGCTCCTCCTTCATCGCTCTCATGGAAGAGCGAGTATCCTTGGCTTCGGCAGTGATCTTTTCAAGGTCCTTCTGAGCCGCCCTATCTTCTTGTTCAAGAAATTTACAGCGGTCGGTAGCATCCTTCAATTTTATGGCCATCTCGGCTATTTCCTTCTTGCTTTGGCAGCGAGCAGCCTGTTCGGCTCTTAGCTCTTCAGCCGCTTTAACGGCAGCCGCATCACTGTTCCTTGCTTGCTCCTTGGCTCAGGCAAGTTCCGCCCGAAGGTTCTCCACGGCAGCAGCACCATCTACATAATATATATATATATATAGGGCCCGAGCGTCAGCTCCTATTACTGGGTGTTTTTGAACATACCTTGAGCCTCGTCTAGCCGCTTATTTACAAGCGTGATGTCGGCATCTGCTACGTCAAGTTGCCGCTTTAGTTCGGCAGATTCATCAGTCCGGCTTGCCACCGAATGCCTCACCAGCTTCATGGAATAGGCGACATATTATACCTGGGGTTATGATCCTCTGTGCGCCGTCACTCGTGACGACACACAGAGTCTCAGGGATTACTATTCATACAGGGCACATTTAATATGCGGCTCTACCAAAAGGTACACCTTTTTACATACCTCAAAGCCTGTTAGTAAACTCCTGGCAGCCTCGTACAATCCGCTTTCCGCGGATGAAATCCTTCCAATCACCGTATCCATCAACATATGGTGTTCTTCTGAGATGGACACCCTACCAAGCAGATCCTTCAGCCCCTCCGCCGACGCGCAAGAGGGTGCCGGACTAGTCTGACGACCTTTTCCAGGGTCCGGACTTGAAAAACCCTCTGGGACGACACCTCGGGGTCGCCAGCCTCGTGAGACGGTGGAACAAGGGGAGGCGTTTCGCTCTCTATCATCTTTGGACGAAGATCCCGTGAAGACGAGCTTTGCTGAGAACGCTTGAGATCCGAACTGCAAGATAATGTTTCGGTTATTTTCCTCAGGAATAAAACATGAGTGTGATTCATTATGGAACCCCTCCCTTCACTTACGCCTCGGGGGAGAGCGGGTCCCCATTAGGGGGCGATTCGGCTGGGGCGTTCTCCGGTGCCGAACCCTCTGACGAAGATTTCTTCCCCCGTTTTGAGGTTATCACCTCCGGGTCTTCAGAGGCAGTCCTTTTCTTTCCCTGATCGGGAGAATTTTCGATTCTTCCCTTCCTAACGGCCTCCTTCGTGGACGCGGTAGCTCCTTGGTTCCCCCCTTCGCCTTCCGCCAACGGCGCGGCCTCCAGCATCCTGGTTAGCATGGGATTCGGCATGGTCTCAGGCAGGGGGCTGGACACCTGATAAGCTTCACCTTCGCCATCCACTCCTGTTCAGAGGACAACTCTGCTAAAGGGTAGATTTGATAAAAATATGGATGGTGTATTCAAATACGGGGCTACTTACTTTAGCGTCCGGGCGATTGCAGCTCAGACCTGCGTCCTCGGACAAATCCGGACACCTCGCTTGTGATCCGAAGAACAATTTGTACATCTCCTTGGGTGTCATTCCCATGAAATGTTGTAGGACTCGTGGTCCCTCTGGATTAAACTCCCACA
Organism: Triticum aestivum; assembly: GCF_018294505.1. Taxonomy (NCBI): domain Eukaryota; kingdom Viridiplantae; phylum Streptophyta; class Magnoliopsida; order Poales; family Poaceae; genus Triticum; species Triticum aestivum. Next base: position 648,565,585 of record NC_057804.1, read on the forward strand.
GGCGGAGAGGTCGACGTTTGCAGGGTGGTGTGTGGCGAATCACCATGACTTGCGCCACTACGGTCAAATTGATATCTCTTTCTAGAAGATCTCGAATATGGCCCTATAGCAAGGGCACGTCTTTGGGCAGCCCCCAGATAAGTCCTTCATTAACCCATGACGCCAACCGTGGTGGGGGACCCGAGCAAAAAGTAGGTGGTGCCACCCATGTGGTGCCCCTATGGGCTGTGATGTAAAACCTGTCCCGGTGCCATAAGCCGAGCTCCTCTTGAAAAGAGCCTTCGGGCCGTGGAGCGTCATCCATCTTGCTTATTATAGCCCCTCCACACTCAGCGTGCTGCCCCTCGATCATTTTCGGTCCCACTTTGAAAGTTTTTAGCCACAATCCGAAGTGGGGGGTGAGATGGAGGAAGGCCTCGCACACGACAATGAATGATGAGATCTAGAGGATGGACTCCGGAGCCAGGTCGTGGAACTCCAGCCCGTAGTAAAACATAAGCCCCCTCACAAAGGGATCGATCGGGAAGCCTAGCCCCCAAAGGAAGTGAGATGCGAACACCACGCTTTCACCGGGCTGGGGAGCGGGAACAGCTTGCCCTTGAGTAGGCAGTCTATGCGAAATTTCGCCGGTTAGATACCTGGCATCTCTTAGCTTTCGCACATCTTCTTCCATAATGGAGGAAGGCATCCACCGGCCTTGAGGGTCGGAGCCGGACATCTTCGAAGGTTCGAAGCGCCTAAAACTAGAGATTTGGGTGTTGGAACTCGAAGCGAGGGGCGGATTTGATTGGTTTGAGAACAAGGGAGCCGAGCCTTGGTTCCTTTATAAAGGAGGTGAATACCAAGAGCCCTCCCCGTAACCGTTTGAGACTCGCTTTCAATTAGGGAGTCATACCTAAGTCACGGTTGGGTTACCCACGCCTGTATTGATGAGAATCCCGGAATAAGGGGATATGATCTCTGCTTTGACAAGACGTGCCAAGGAAACTGCCTTGCTAAACGCGCTGAGGTGGAACAGTAAAATGAATAAAAGCCTGGTCGTGACATGATGTCACACCGCGGAATACGTCAGCAGATCCGATTAACGCAAATATTATTCTCTCTATGGTGGAATGTGGAACTTATTTGCAGAGCCGGACACTACCCTGGTGTTCAACATCTTCTATGAAATATTCGGAGGAGGAACCCGCCTTGCAATGCTGAAGACAACTTGCGCACCGGACTCGTCATCATTGAAGCCTGGTTCAGGGGCTACTGTGGGAATCCTGGATTAGGGGGTGTCCGGATGGCCGGACTAAGACCTTTGGCCGGACTCCTCGACTATGAAGATACAAGATTGAAGACTCCGTCCCGTGTCCGGATGGGACTTTCCTTGGCGTGGAAGGCAAGCTTGGCGATACGATATGAAGATCTCCTCCCATTGTAACCGACTGTGTGTAACCCTAGCCCTCTCCGGTGTCTATATAAACCGGAGAGTTTTAGTCCGTAGAACAAACAACAATCATACCATAGGCTAGCTTCTAGGGTTTAGCCACTCCGATCTCGTGGTAGATCTACTCTTGTACTACCCATATCATCAATATTAATCAAGCAGGACTAGGGTTTTACCTCCATCGAGAGGGCCCGAACCTGGGTAAAAACATCGTGTCCCTTGTCTCCTGTTACCATCCGCCTAGACGCATAGTTCGGGACCCCCTACCCGAGATCCGCCGGTTTTGACACCGACAGTGGTAATGACTATGATGATGATTAAATAGCTTGTGCTGGCGGATTAGATTCAAGTGGAGGCAACATGTGGTGCACATAGAAAGTACTACTAGTCCAAACTAGATCAAGTTTGGATTAGTAGTATACTTTTGACATGCACCACATATTGCCTCCACTTGAACCTAATCCACCTTCATTTGACACACTGTTATGGACATAATGATGTAAACCTCATAACTGGTATTGTACCAATATTTGTACAATGGCGCATAAACACACTAAAAATAAAAAAATAAAAAAAGAATACTAGTAGCGATGGACGGAAAACACGCTGCCAGTAGTTACATTAGCAGTAGCGTGGTCTTGAACAAACGCTGCAGCTATTTGTCCTAGCAGTAGCGCGTGCGGGCCCGTGCTACTGCTAAGCAATAGTTGTAGCGCCTTATTAGTAGCGCGCCTGCCCGCGCTACTAATACACCTAAAACCCGCGCTGCTGCTAGCCTTTTCCCTAGTAGTGAACTTCTTACCCGCTGCTATCTTCTTGGCCTCCCGGATCTCCTTCTGTGCTTTCTTGGCTTCGGCCTCGGCGTCTTTGAAGCTCATATGGGCCTTCGCAAGCTCGGCCTCTTTGGCCTTCAGATCATGCTCCACGGACTCACATTTCTTGCCGAGGTCCTGGAGCTCCTGCTGTACCTCACCTACCCTAGCGCTTTGCTTTTCACGCTCCTTACATTCCGAGGCCACTTTGTCTCGGACAACGCCTTCTTCAGGGCCGCCACCTCGGCAGGCGCCCCTGTTACATGGTCACGACAGTTAGTTGTTAGACCCACCAATTCTTCCTACCCTTAAAAATATAAGAACGGGAATTACTTACCCTTGTTCTCTTCGAGCTGCCTCTTCATGAGGATGAGCTCTCCCTGCGCCTGCTCTAGGTCCCGCTTCAGTTCGGCAACCTCAGTAGTACAGGCAGCAGCAGCAAGCAGCACAGCCTGCTTATTCAAAATAACACTTATGATTTGACTCCTGCGGAATTTAATTGACCCACTGTTCGGCTTTTCCTTCCGAACGCCAAACAGAGTATCAGGGGCTACTACCTATCGGGTGGTAATTTTGCACATATTTATTACTTACCTCGAAGCCTGTTAGGAGGCTGGTGCAAGCTTTGGTTAGTCTGCTCTTGGCGGACGAAACCTTCTGAATCACTGTACTCATAAGAGCACGGTGCCCTTCGTCCAGGGAAGCGCCGCAAAGCGCTTCCAGCAGACCGTGCGGTGCCTCATGCACAACGGAAGTCCGCGACACAGACGGCTAGCCCTCCTTAGTGAGGGGTCGCCTGCCTGAGTCCGGAACCATCAAAGGTTCCAGAATTGTGTTCGGCCGAGAGACCGGCTGGCCGTGGCTCTCGTCGACACGATCTGTGGGGATCTTGAACCCCGCGTGTCCGACGTTTGGGACCCTGCCTCGGGGCATCTCTAGAGTCACGTCCCCCTACTCTAGGAGCCTTTGGGACAACACCTCCGTGTTGTCCGTGGGTTGAGAAGTGGTGGCCGTCGGGAGCGAATTCATCTCCGAATTGCTCAGGGACCTGGAGGAGGATACCTCGGGGTGAAGCCTGGCTGGACTGCACATATGTTCGACATTATAAATACAAAAACTGTGAAGTGAAATCATGATAGAGTGCGAACACTTACGATCACGCTAGGGGCTTCCCCCTGGGCAGCCATCCCTCCTTGCTGAGGGCGCCAGTGGCGGAGTAGTCTAGAATGGGCCCCTTCCCCTTCTTGGACGCCCTAGCCTCCCCTCCTGGGGCGGCCTTTCTCTTCTCCCCCCCTCGGTGGGGGAAGGTAGGATTTCTTCCCGATTCCCCCGCCTCGGCGGGAGGAATCCGACTCGTCCTCATCGGACGACAGGGGAATGACAGCCCTACACCGAGGACCTTTCCCGACCCCCGGGTCCACCTCCCCAGACCCCTCATCCTTTCCGGACGGGGCGTCTTCTTCTTCTTCCTCCTCCCCTTCGTGGTAGGAGTCCGTCTCGTCATCTTCAGACGAGGCTTTCTGATCCTCGGGGCCTTCTTCTCGGCCTTCTTCTCCGGCACCTTGTATGGTGCCGGGACCAGCATCTCCATCAGGAGAACATCTGCTGGGTCTTCTAGAAGCGGAGCCGGGCAGTAAACCTTCTCCGCCATCTCCACGTAATCCTGAAATAAATATATATAACTACTCAAGGCACTCCCACGAGTGTATCAGGAAGAACTATGTCTGGTGTCGATCTAAGAACTCACCGGACTAGGAGCCCGCGCGGCGTGAAGCCCGCGGTCCTCAGATGTTGGAGGAGGCACTTCGGAGGCCTTGAACAGCTCCTTCCATGCGCCTTTGTGTGTCATGTTGTAGAGCCTCTGGAGTGTCCGATGCTCGGTGGGGACGAACTCCCACAGATTGACTGCCCGCCTCTGGCAGGGCAAGATTCAGCGAACGAGCATGACCTGGACCACGTTGACAAGCTTGATATTCTTGTCCTTCATGCTTTTGACGCATGTTTGGAGTCCGGCCCGCTCCATGGAATCGCCCCAGGACAGGCCCTTCCTCTCCTAGGAGGTAAGCCGTGTGGGGGCTCCGGATCAAAACTTGGGGGCCGCTGCCCAGTTGGCGCCGCGCGGCTCGGTGATATAGAACCACCCCGATTGCCATCCTTTTACGGTCTCCGCAAAGGAGCCGTTGAGCCATGTGACGTTGGGCATTCTGCCCACCATGGCCCCTCCGCACTCCGCCTGTTGGCCTCTTACCACCTTCGGCTTCACGCAGAAAGTTTGCTGCCATAGGAAGAAGTGGGGCCGGATGCGGAGGAAGGCCTCACACACGACAATGAACTCCGAGATGTTGAGGACGAAATTTGGGGCTAGATCATGGAAATCTAGCCCGTAGTAGAACATAAGCCCGCGGACGAAGGGATGGAGTGGGAATCCCAGTCCACGGACGAAGTGGGTGATGAATACGACCCTCTCGTGGGGTCCTGGGGTCGGAATGACCTGCCCGGCGTCTGGTAGACGGTGCGCTATGTCCGCGGCCAAGTATCCGGCCGCCCGAAGATTGGTGATGTGCTTCTCCTTAACGGTGGAAGCCACCCACTTGCCTCCCGCTCTGGACATGTTTAGTTGTGCGGGGAAGAGTTGGGTTTGGGCCCTGGAGCTCGAGGGGGCAAGAGTGGGAAAAGGAGGAAGAAGGCGTGGGTGAAAATGGGGGAATCTTATCCCTTTATAGAGGTGCCGGAAGCGGTGCGCCTCCCCCGCTTGCCTGTTGGGAATCGCTTGTTTCCCAAGCGCCATGGTTAATGGCACGGTTGGATTACCTATGCCCGTATTGATGAGAATCCCGTAATAAGGGGACATGATCTCTGCTTTGACAAGACATGTCACAGACACTGCCTTGTGATATGCGTTGCACCTGGTTGTGTGGAAACGGTTCGAATAATGGATCTGATCATAATAACGTCGTAAGGAAAAGTTGTCAGCAGATTGCATTCTCTCTACGGTGGTATGCGAAGATCATTTTTCAGATCCGGACACGATTTGAGTGTTCGATAATTACTTTGGAGTATTCGGAGGAGGAACCCGCCTTGCAATGCCGAAGACAATACTGCGCGTCGGACTCATCGTCATTGAAGCCTGGTTCAGGGGCTACTGAGGGAGTCCTAGATTAGGGGGTATCCGGACAGCCGGACTGTGTACAACATCTGGACTATTGAAGCGTGAAGATACAAGACTCAAGACTTCGGCCCGTGTCCGGATGGGACTTCCCTTGGCGTGGAAGGCAAGCTGGGCGATCCGGATATTATATTTCCTTCCTTGTAACCGACTCCATGTAAACCCTAGCCCTCTCCGGTGTCTATATAAACCGGAGGGGTTGGTCCTTAGAAGGCCGATCACAATTACATTCATACCATCATAGGCTAGCTCCTAGGGTTTTAGCCTCTACGATCTTGTGGTAGATCTACTCTTGTACTACCCATATCATCAATATTAATCAAGCAGGAAGTAGGGTTTTACCTCCATCGAGAGGGCCCGAACGTGGGTAAACACCCGTGTCCCTTACTTCTTGTTACCATCAGCCTTGACGCACAGATCGGGACCCCCTATCCAAGATCCACCGGTTTTGACACCGACAGGCGCCCTCCACCCTCGTGGCCTCCTCGATTGCTTCTTGACTTGCACTCCAAGTCCTCTAGATCATGTTTGTTCCAAAAATATCGCTCCCAAAGGTTTCATTCCGTTTGGACTTCGTTTGATATTCCTTTTCTTCGAAACACTGAAATAGGCAAAAAAAACAGCAATACGAGCTAGGCCTCCGGTTAGTAGGTTAGTCCCAAAAATGATATAGAAGTGTAAAGTAAAGCCGATAAACATCCAAAACGGGTAATATAACAGCATGGAACAATAAAAAATTATAGATACGTTGGAGACGTATCAGCCGGCCCAGTCGGCGTTGGAGTATGCGACGAGGTCAAGTGAGGCGAAGTAGCAGAGGTATAGACCGTGAGTCATAGTGTCACAGAGGTAGCGTAGAATCTGCTTAGCCAGCGCAAGGTGGGTGGCACGCGGATCATGCATCATGCGGCAACACTGCTGGATGCCCTAGGCATTGTCGAGCCAACACATCATCATGTACTGGAGAGCATAGATGAGACTGCGGTACTCAGAGGCGTCGGAGACAGGAGCACCATCTGTGATAGAAATCTTGTTGCACGTGTCCACCAGCATCGATGCCAGCTTGTAGGAGTGCATGTTGGCGCTCTCAAGCAACTCCTCGACATACTTGCTTTGGGAAAGGAAGAACCCGTCACTCGTGCGGGTGACCGTGATCCCAAGGAAGTAGTACAAGGGCCTGAGGTCTGATACGTCTCCAATGTATCTAGAATTTATGAGGTATTCATGCCATGTTTACAACAATTCTATATGGTTTTGGTATGATTTGAATGGAACTAACTCGTACTGACGCTGTTTCCAGCAGAACTACCATTGTGTTGTTTTTTGTGGAGAAATAAAAGTTCTCCAAATGCAACGAAACTTTTTGACGATTTTTTTGGAACAAAACAAGCACTAGAATTAGGTGGCCACCACCCACCAGGGCGTGCCAGGGGCCTTGCCCGTGTGTTGGTGGGTCCCTCGAAGCCCAGCTTCGCGGGAAACCAACACCAAAAAAATCCTATAAATACAGAAACCTCAGAAATAATCCTAGATAAGATGTTCCACCGCCGCAGGCCTCTGTAGCCACGAAAAACCAATCTAGGCCCGTTTCGGCACCCTATCGGAGGGGGAAATTATCACCGGAGGCCATATTCATCAACCTTATGGCCACCATGAGGAGAGTAGTCCACCCTCGGGGCTGAGGGTTTTTACTAGTAGCTATGTGTTTAATCTCTCTCTCTCTCTCTCTCTCTCTCTCTCTCTCTCTCTCTGTCTCTGTCTTTCTCTTGCTCTCCCTCGTGTTCTTGATTTGGCACGATCTTGATGTATTGCGAGCTTTGTTAATATAGTTGGATCATATGGTGTTTCTCGATCTCTATCTTGTTGATGAATTGAGTTTTCCCTTTGAGATTTCGTTATTATCGGATTGAGCACTTTTATGGATTTGAGAGCACTTAATGTATGTCTTGCTATGAATACCTGTGGTGACAATGGGGTATCTTATTGATTCACTTTATATATATTTTGGCACTCAACTCGCGGATTCCCGAGGTGGCATTGGGGTAATCTATGCATAGGGGTTGATGCATATTTCCATCCTTGTTTCTTTGCTAGAAATCTTGGGGCCCTCTTTGAGGTTCTTTGTATTGGATTGAGTATTATGAATCTGAAATTGTTTGATGCATATCGTATAATCAACTCATGCATACTCGTGCTGATATTGGAGTGTCTAGGTGACATTAGAGTTGGTTGATGTGTATCATATGGTGTAATTTTAGTATGAACTCTTAGATAGATCGATGGGAAAGGATAACTTGGTATTATTTTTAGTACGAACTCTTGCATAAATCAATCGGAAAGGACAACTTTGAGGTGGTTTCGTACTCTACAAACAATCTCATCTTATGTTCTCTGCTAGATAAGAACTTTGGAGTGATTCTTCATCACACGCTGAGGGATGGTTATATGATCAAATTATATTAGCATTGTCGAAAGATTGCACTGGCGAAAGTACGGACCCTAGGCCTCATTTTTTAGCATTGTAATATTGTTTGTGCTCACATTTGTTACTTGGTACCTTGTTGTTTTTATTGTTACTATTACAAAAATCAATATCTACTATGATTACCACACTTGTATCACCATCTCTTCGCCAAACTAGTGCGCATATACAATTTACCATTTTATTTGGTGTGTTGTGGACACAAGAGACTTTTTATTATTTGGTTGCAGGGTTGTTTGAGAGAGACCATCTTCATCCCACGCCTCCCATGGATTGATAAACCTTAGGTCATCCACTTGAGGGAAAATTGCTACTGTCCTACAAACCTCAGTGCTTGGAGCCCCAACATGAGTCTACAAGAATAAAGTTGCATAATAGACATCAAGCTCTTTTCTGGCGCTGTTACCAGGGAGGTGAGTGCTTGAAGGTATATCTTTCAATCTTACAATTGAATCTTTTAGTTTCTTGTTTTACCACTAGTTTGTTTATAAAAGAAAACTACAAAAAATGGAATTGAGGTTGCCTCATATTATTCGTCTTTATCATGTCTTTCTTGAAAATGGTGGAAAGGAAAATTGTGCTTAGTTGATAGAAGAAGAATTCAATAAAATGTTTGACATAAAAACTTTGAATGATGAGCATGATTGAAATGTTGTTGGTATGAATTCTTTGAATATCCATGATGTTAATGATATGCAAAGCTTTAATCTTGGGGATGCTATGTTTGATGAAGATGATATTTTAGTCTCCCAAGATTTGATGTGCAAATTTGTTATAATGATTGCATGCCTCCTATTTATGATGACTATATTGATGAAAGTGGGTTTGGAAGAGTGTAAAGTTTATGTAATGATGATCCCACTATTTTGGAGGGTGTTGAACCTTACTGTGATAGTAATTATGAAATTGGATTTGAAGAGGTCATGACTTTATTTAGTGATGAATCCACTATTTTGGAAGAGGTTTCAATTGATTATGACAACAAAGTTGTTATCTATGATGATTATGGTGATGACATGCATTGCTATAAAGAATAATGATAACCATGAAACTTGTCATCATAGCAATTGGATTATGCCAATCAAGTATCACATGATAGTTATTTTGTTGAGTTTGCTCCCACTAGTATTCATGAGAATAAATTTGTTTGTGAGGAGAGTAATAAAAAAATTTATGCATGTGGATCATGAAAAGAATGCTTTATGTGATAGCTATATTGTTGAATTCATTCATGATTCTACTGAAAATTATTATGAGAGAGGAACATATGCTTTTACATATCTCACTAATATCAAGATTCCTCTCTATGTGTTGAAAGTTTCGAAGTATTGCTTGTTTTGCAGATAGGAAAGATAGTGCTACCAGTCGATGCAGATAGAACCACGGTTGTACTTGCCCAAGAACCAGCCCCACCACACATAACCCAGACTCTCGCAGATTGTACCCCTACCCAGTTGGACAGAGAACCGGCTACACCCCTTCTAACCCCAATCCCAGGAGATAGTAACCCAGTTCTAGTTGACACAACATTGTCTCCACCACAGGGAACCAAAACACGAGCAGTTAGTAAGGGAACTGCGGTGCCCAAAGCACAAGGACCACCACTCTGAACCCCAACTCAACTCTTAAAGCAGAAGAAGAATTGTTCTCAGGTCAGGTTCTATAGCTATGGTTCATACTCCTTTGCTCTTGCATCACTGTATTTACTCATACCAACTATTTTCAAATTTGAAGGATGGAATTGGAACTCCAATGGCGCAATAGGTATGTTTGAAACATGTTTCTTTAACTGATTTGCTGTTGTAACTTGCTCTATGTTGATTTCAGTTTCAATTAAATAAACAATTATATGCTCATGTCATGCACATTACAAGTGTTGTTGTTGCTCTGTAGTTTCCCACACTTATATTCTGTCTATTCTGCTTTGTCTTAAACATATATTATTTGAACTGTGTCTCTATCTTGATTTGGCAACAAAAAGCAGAATGATATAGACCATACAGTGACCATGGTACATAGGTATATGTTTGTTTCATGTTGTTATCCTGTCCACTTTACTACGGAACTGATTTACCAAAATGAGTTTCATATACAACATGGTAAACCTGTGATGTGTCTGCTTGTTTCTCTTTGACAATGCGGACAAAATATTGGAGAATAGTACCCCGTTATACAATGGTAAAGGAAGTAATGCAGATAAGGTTCAAGATAGGGAGACATCCCTGTTACTCTCCAAGAAAGCTGATAAAAACTATCTTGACGACACTGAGACAACCTGAAAGTCTTGTCTTAATGTAGTGTTCAAGTTACTGGCCAGTACTGCTGGCACAAGCTCTTCGAACTCGATGCCTCAATTAGTTCGTCTTCTTGAGTCTCAACTTCAAGTTGAAAGACATCGATCAGATGTGCCGCAACACGAAGCCGAAGGACTGAGGAAGTCCCTCCAGAATTCAGATGCATACTTTCTAGTGCAACAACAAGCGCTGGAGGATTTAACAACCAAACAAGAGAAAGTTAATAAGCTTGCTAACCATCTTGCCAGCATTATGGGTACACAAGATATTGTTTCTTGAGCTCTTCTGAAGTGGTTTCAGTTCTGGACTTGTTTTGCTGTGGCGTTTATCTGCACTGGTCGCCAACTTTGACAACCAGTGTATGTGATATGCTGCTTTGTTCCCTATAATTGCACTGGTGGCGAACTTTGATGCCCAGTGAATGTAATATGTGTAATAGCCGTGATAGCCTAGCGTAAGTTGCTTGCTTATTTATTTCCTTGTTGTCTGATTTATTTGTTTGCTTATAGTCAGTGCAGTTCTTTTTCCGCAGTTTGCTAGTGGCCGCAATAACCTATTTATTAAAATGAGGCCACAATAACCATGGGCTACATATTTACTATAGTGACCATGGGCCTCCTACGGGCCATAGAAACAATGGGGCTTATGTACGGGCCGTAGCATCAATGGGCCTTCTACGGGCCGTATGATCGATTGGCCGGACATGGGCCAATAACAGACCACATTATGGGTCATAAACGGGCTAGAGTTAGAATCGTCCATTCATGGGCCGACCATAACGGGCCGTCGTTAATCGTCCATATTAGATGACGCTATGAAAACGGCCCAACGGATTAATGGGACACAAACGGGCCGAATGTAACCACAGGTTGAATTTGGCCCACAAGCAGAAAAGACCAGTAACGGGCCGTAAGTAACCGAATGCTGGAAATTAGCCCAAGAATAAATGGGCCCTGAGAAGGCCGAAAGATAACACGGGTTGGAAACGGCCTAATGAAATAATGGGCCGTTAATGGGTATAAAGCGGTACACTATTCATTACGGGCCAGTTTCACCATGGGCCATTAATGGGCCAAGAGTTATAAAGGACCTCATATGGGCCGAAAGACATCATGGGCCATACATGGGCCAGAAGTTACAGCGTGCTAGAATCATATTGGACGGCCCAGATGATGCTATTGGGCTTAATTCGGATAGGTCGTAACGGGCTGTGAGTTAGTGGGCCGTAAATGGGCTATATACGAACATGCCGTTAACAGACTTTTCATGGTCCAGCCCCTACCTTTTGACAAGGTCAAACGGGCCGGCCTTTTCGCCAGAGTGGGCCTCTGTTGGGTCATGCCACGTGTCGCCGTATCATAGGCTCCTCCTATCCAATGAGTGGATGACATTTGTCCCAACGGTGAGCCGACACGTGGTTCCTCTGGCCATTGCGAATTTTACACGTGGAAAATCCCCATTGGTCCGGGCTGTTAACGGGTTATCGGATCCAAAACCAGACCCGATAGCTTAACGGCGACCCGATACAGTGGATGCCACATGTCAGTTATCCTTGACGAAATCACTTCCATGATGCGCCATTTATCATCATGGAAGTGGACACTTCCGTGATGATAATTTTCGTAATGTCATGGAACACTTCTACGACATCACATGTATGACTATCTTGATTCTGCATTAAAATCATCATGGATGTACATGCATGACAAAAAATGTGACCTACTGTGACAAACACGTATCATCATGGAAGTGTATTTTTTTGTAGTGTGTGTACCAGACCTGATGTGTGCCTTGCCATAAGTTTGGCAGGGAGGTACCAAAGTAATCTAGGAGTGGATCACTGGACAACGGTCAAGAACATCCTGAATTACCTGAAAGGACCAAGGATATGTTTCTCACTTATGGAGGTGAGAAAGAGCTCGTCATAAATGGTTGCGTTGATGCTAGCTTTGACACTGATCCGGATGACTCTAAGTCACAAACCGAGTACATATTTTCATTAAATGGTGAAGCTGTCAGCTGGTGCAGTTCCAAGCAGAGCATCGTGGCAGGATCTACATGTGAAGCGGAGTACATATTGTTGGGGAACGTAGCAGAAATTCAAAATTTTCCTACGAGTCACCAAGATCTATCTATGGAGAGACTAGCAACGAGGGGAAGAAGAGTGCATCTACATACCCTTGTAGATCGCTAAGCGGAAGCGTTCAACAGAACGGGGTTGAAGGAGTGGTACTCGTCGTGATCCAAATCACTTGAGATCCTAGTGCCGAACGGACGGCACCTCCGCGTTCAACACACGTACAGCCGGGTGACGTCTCCCATGCCTTGATCCAGCAAGGAGAGAGGGAGAGGTTGAGGAAGACTCCATCCAGCAGCAGCACAACGGCGTGGTGGTGATGGAGGAGCATGGCAATCCTGCAGGGCTTCGCCAAGCACCGCGGGAGAGGAGGAGAAAGAGAGGTAGGGCTGCGCCAACAGGAGAAGAACTTCGTGTGTGAGGCTGCTCCTTTGCCTCCACTATATATAGGGGGAGAGGGGGCTGCGCCCCCACCTAGGTTTCCACCCCTAGGGGCAGCGGCCAGCCCTAGATCCCATCTAGGGGGGCGGCGGCCAGCCCTAGATCTCATCTAGGGGGGCGGCCAAGGGGGGAAGAGGGGGAAACCTGCCCCCCAAGTTAGGTGGAGGCGCCCCCTCCCCAAACCCTAGGCTCCTTGGGCCCTTGTGGGGGGGCGCACCAGCCCTCCTAGGGCTGGTCCCCTCCCACACTTGGCCCATGCAGGCCTCCAGGGATGGTGGCCCCACTTGGTGGACCCCCGGGACCCTCCCGGTGGTACCGGTACGTTACCGAAAAAACCCGAAACTTTTCCGGTGACCAAAACAAGACTTCCCATATATAAATCTTTACCTTCGGACCATTCCGGAACTCCTCGTGATGTCCGGCATCTCATCCAGGACTCCGAACAACATTCGGTAACCACATACAAACTTCCTTTATAACCCTAGCGTCATCGAACCTTAAGTGTGTAGACCCTACGGGTTCGGGAACCATGCAGACATGACCGATATGTTCTCCGGTCAATAACCAACAGCGGGATCTGGATACCCATGTTGGCTCCCACATGTTCCACGATGATCTCATCGGATGAACCACGATGTCAAGGACTCAATCGATCCTGTATACAATTCTCTTTGTCTAACGGTATTGTACTTGCCCGAGATTCGATCGTCCTTATACCGATACCTTGTTCAATCTCGTTACCGGCAAGTCTCTTTACTCGTTCCGTAACACATCATCCCGCGATCAACTCTTTGATCACATTGTGCACATTATGATGATGTCCTACCGAGTGGGCCCAGAGATACCTCTCCGTCACACGGAGTGACAAATCCCAGTCTCTATTCGTGCCAACCCAACAGACACTTTCGGAGATACCCGTAGTGCACCTTTATAGCCACCCAGTTACGTTGTGACATTTCGTGCACCCAAAGCATTCCTATGGTATCCAGGAGTTGCACAATCTCATGGTCTAAGGAAATGCTACTTGGCATAAGAAAAGCTTTAGCATACGAAGTACATGATCTTTGTGCTAGGCTTAGGATTGGGTCTTGTCCATCACATCATTCTCCTAATGATGTGATCTCGATATCAACGACATCCAATGTCCATGGTCAGGAAACCGTAACCATCTATTGATCAACGAGCTAGTCAACTAGAGGCTTACTAGGGACATGGTGTTGTCTATGTACCCACACATGTATCTGAGTTTCATGTCAATACAATTATAGCATGGATAATAAACGATTATCATGAATAAGGAAATATAATAATAACTAATTTATTATTGCCTCTAGGGCATATTTCCAACAGTCTCCCACTTGCACTAGAGTCAATAATCTAGTTCACATCGCCATGTGATTAACACTCACAGGTCACATCGCCATGTGACCAACATCCAAAGAGTTTACTAGTGTCACTAAACTAGTTCACATCATCATGTGATTAAGACTCAATGAGTTCTGGGGTTTGCTCATGTTTTGCTTGTAAGAGAGATTTTAGTCAACGGGTCTGCAACATTCAGATCCATATGTACTTCGCAAATCTCTAGGTCATATTGTAAATGCTGCTTCCACGCTCCACTTGGAGCTATTCCAAATGGTTGCTCCACTATATGTATCCGGTTTGCTACTCAGAGTCACTCGGATAGGTGTTAAAGCTTGCATCGACGTAACCCTTTACGCCGAACTCTTTATCACCTCCATAATCGAGAAACCTGTCCTTATTTACTCCAAGGACAATTTTGACCGATGTCCAATGATCCATTACTGGATCATTCTTGTACCCCTTGACTGACTCATGGCAAGGCACACTTCCGGTGCGGTACACAGCATAGCATACTATAGAGCCTACGTCTGAAACATAGGGGACGGCCTTCGTCCTTTGTCTCTCTTCTGCCGTGGTCGAGCTTTAAGTCTTAACTTCATACCTTACATCTCAGGCAAGAACTCCTTCTTTGACTGATCCATCTTGAACACCTTCAAGATCATGTCAAGGTATATGCTCATTTGAAAGTACCATTAAGCGTTTTTGATCTATACTTATAGATCTTGATGCTCAATGTTCAAGTAGCTTAATCCAGGTTTTCCCTTGAAAAACACTTTTCAAATAACCCTATATGCTTTCTAGAAATTCTACATCATTTCTGGTCAACAATATGTTTACAACATATACTCATCAGAAATTCTATAGTGCTCCCACTCACTTCTTTGGAAATACAAGTTTCTCATAAACTTTGTATAAACCCAAAATCTTTGATCATCTTATCAAAGTGCATATTCCAACTCTGAGATGCTTACTCCAGTCCATCACTAGTAGAAAAACACCTAATAGTCCCGGTTCGTGAGGGCCTTTAGTCCCGGTTCATGAACCGGGACTAATGGGCCGTTACTAATACCTCCACCCATTAGTCCCGATTCAAACAAGAACCGGGACTAATGTGCCTCCACGTGGCTCTGTGCACTGAGCCCAGTTAGGGGGCCTTTGGTCCCGGTTGGTGGCACCAACCGGGACCAAAAGTCCATGTTTTTTTTCGAAAGTGGCTGATTTAGAGGTCTTGGGGGTTATTTTTAGGTTGTTATATTAGCTAGCTAATAGAGAGAAGTGTCCTCTCTTATATCTTCATCCTTGGTTTACCACCGCTGCTACTATATATGTTCATTTTACCCGCTGATATAATAACTCATGCATGCTCGCATACATCAGCATATATAATAACAAGTACTCGTCCTACTAATCATGCATCATCATACAACTTCTACTCATTATTAATAATAAGTCATACGATCATCATCCTCATAGTCATCGAACCTGACCCTACATAATTGTTCTTAACACATGATCATCAGTATCAGGTAGGACCTAAACACCCTTATGGTAAAATAGCATAAAACAATATAGACCCTGACTCTCCTTTATGAAGAATGGCGATCATCCTGTCTCCAATTTTTTCCCTTCGCTGAATGTTGCTTCCAAGAGGCTCCTTACGACTGTCCATACATTTTTTCCATTCTTTGATTGTCATGTCTCCACTTCTTTTAGAAACCCGGTATGGACAGTTCAGATTCGTAGGAAGACCTGGTTGTATGTTCAGAACATGAAGGCTACCGTGTGTATACATCAGATGAGGCACACGATCATTCGGGATTATCTGTTGAAAAACATAGTAATAACTTCGTAGTTAGCAATGATATGATGTACTAGTTTTAGAAGTGTGCAAAAAGATGCACGGATGTCGTAATAGTAAAAAAATCTTACCAGGGTATCTCCATGGTAGTTACCGTAGTTCAACACGTGCACTAGTGGCACGTATTGACCATAATGTTGAGGAGTTCGATTGTAGACATTGTAATTCTCAAGATCAGTACAAAATGCGACCAGATGATTTTTCTCCTGATAAGTTAGTTCGGAGCCTTCGGTGTAGTAGGTTCTGTCTACCATCTTCCGCACATTCTTTGAAGAATGAAAATAAGCTGTCAATGGAGAATAAGTTGTCAACTATTTTGAAATAAACAATATAAATTACTTAATAACTATGTTAAGCTCACATGGGGGAAGAATTGGAGGTGTATCCACAAGGACGAAAATCGTAGGTCTCTCTTGCTCGATTGTAGGATCACCAAGATCCATGGTAACAAGCATACCCTCATCAAAACCATACATCTTGCAAAGTGCTTCCCAATTTTTGCACCCAAAATGGGTTACACTCTGAGCATTGTACAACTTTACTTGAAAATCCACACCATGATGGGTACTTAGGATAATTTTTTTGGTTTCGAAACTTTCATGGTCTTCAAAACCGATCCTCTCCAAGACATAGCGTCTTGCAAAGCATGGGATAAGCTAGTCGAATTGGAAAAGATGAAAAATATTGTCATGATTAAAATAGTTGAAGTCATGAGTAATTACGAAAAAAATGTTGCAAATACCTAATCATCGGTTGCGTACCGTATGAACATAGAAGGTCACCTCGAGCTTAATGCTGAAGCGACGATCTTCGTCCAGCTCAATGAACCTGTTGCAGATACCTCAGTCGTCGTGGCACCAGTTGCACTCCCCCGGGCAGTTTTCGTCGTCCGAGTACGACATTTTCGGCCTATGTTCGTAATTCAAATATTAAACTAGATTATTAATCACGGGTTGACTATCGGTGATGTACGTAGCTCCTCCTTTCATTCCCGAGTGCATTACTACATCAAATTTTCTAGCACACGGGAATGAAGTAGAACTTATCCAATATGAGCATTCAGTAAGCAAAACCAAATCATAAAATAAGCAAAACCAAATCATAAAATAAAGTAGTATTCAAATTAGCATGCATTCAATAATTATAAGCAAAAGTACATCATCTCTTGGTGTTCGTACATCGTCGAATATTATCACTAATATAGCATCACTAATACAACTAGAACCGTAGCGCCCGACGGGTATCGACGCGGGCGGTGGACACCCAAAGATAAGGAACCATCACAGGATCATAGCTCCAGTGAGATCCCTAGAGAACCTGCCAGGTATTGTCGAACCTGCCCTCCAATGCAACCATGTAGCGACGGACGTGCTCGTCCTCCTCGCTGACACGGTGACGTACCACCTCCGCGGTGTCCGGAAGCCTCGGCACCGTCACCGGACCACGCGACCGCCACCAAACAAGGATCGGGTCAACAATGGGCTGCCTCCTCACCAACCTATGTCCCCCGGAAGGTAGCACCTCCCAATACCAGCCCGGTGGAGCCCAGTCCCGAACATGGCCCTGATCTAGCAAGCCTCCACCGCCAAGTCAACGACGACGAGGATGCGGGGTAGGCATCGCCGACGTCGATGCGGGAACTACTTCTATATATAGTTAAATAAAGTAGTTTTATTAATTAAATCAACTAGCTAGTTCAACTACTAAACACTTACTATAAATAAATAAAGTAGTACTTACTAAAAACAAACTACTTCTATATATAGTAAAATAAAGTAGTTTATTAAATCAACTAGCTAGTTCAACTATATATGAAGCACTTACTATAAATAAAATAAAGTAGAATTACTAAAAATAAACTAGTATTTTTCTAACTAATTATATTAAACACTTTCTCTTCTTATTTTTTTCATTTTTCTAAAT